>NC_139601.1:13013906-13258906 GCF_946808225.1 Silurus aristotelis | reverse complement strand
ATGCAGGATTTTATGTGTTGCTCTGTTGGCCCATGATTGCTGATTGGATAGTTACATGTATTGGTAGATATAAGATATTCCTGTGCTAAAGAGTTTCTTCAGCTATGACAGTCTTTCTTCTTCTTCTTCTTCTTCTTCGTCTTCTTCTTTCGGCTGCTCCCATTAGGGGTCGCCACAGCGAATCATCCGTATTTAGACCCCCCTGTCCTCCACATCTGCCTCTTTCACACCAACTACCTGCATGTCTTCCCTCACCACATCCAGGAACCTCCTCCTTGGCCTTCCTCTTTTCCTCCTTCCTGGTGTCACCATCCTCAGCATTCTTCTACCAATATAACTTATGTCCCTCCTCTGCACATGTCCAAACCATCTCAATCTTGCCTCCCTCACCTTGTCACCAAAATGTTTTACATGCGCTGTCCCTCTAATAAACTCATTTCTAATCCTGTCCATCGTCGTCACTCCCAACGAAAACCTTAACAACTTCAGTTCTGCTACCTCCAGCTTCACCTCCTGTCTTTTACTTAATGCCACTGTCTCTAATCCATACAACATCTCAGGTCTCATCACAGTCCTATAAACTTCTTCAGCTATGACAGTAATTTAGACTAAAATACCATGGAACGCAAACCTTTTGTTGCTTTTTAATCAGTACATCATATAGAAGAAAAAGTATAATTTATGACTTAATGATTTTCCAGTTTCTTCATGTACTTCACCAGAATATCTTCCCTTTCCAATATACAGTTGATATAGCACATGCATGACCTTACAGGTTAATGATTATCAGGCTACAAATGAGAAAAAAACCCTGGTTGTTCTGGTAAAAACATTCACCTTTCCTGTCCAAACTAACAGTAACAATAAATAAATAAAATAAAATTCTTACAGACTGTGTAAGTTGCCTGCCCTGGCAAAATCCCTGTACAGTCTGAACAGAGAAGCAATTGCATATTCTCATTTCTCTTCCTTAGTGAGCACAAAAGCTACTACCACCATCATACATTACTGTTTCTGGTTTACATTTATTAAATGTGTAATGCATCCTGCACCCCATTTAGCCATTAACTGTTTATTATTTATTATTATATCATGGATTTTCAAGCACCAAATGAGGTAGAAAAAATAAGTCAAACTTATTTCATACATTTCTTATATATACAATATCTCACAAAACTGAGTACACCCATTACATTTCAGCAAACATTTTATTATATCTTCTAAGGGACAATACTATAGAAATGAAACGGATATAATTTAGAGTAGTCAGTGTGCAGCTTGTGTACCAATACAGATTTACTGTCCTCTGAAAATAACTCAACATACAGCCATTATTTTTTAAATAGCTGGCAACAAAAGTGAGTACACCCTAACTGATAACAGCTGTATGTCGTGTAACCATGCAAATCACCAAATTACTCAATTCACCAAATTTTAACTGCTCTAATACAAGAGCAGTTAAAATTTGGTGATTTGAGTACAATTCTCTCATACTGACCACTGCATGTTCAACATGGCACTTAGCAAAGAACTCTTAGGAATTGAGAATTAGAATTGTTGCTCTCCACAAAGATGCCCAGGCTATAAGAAGATTGGCAACACCCTGAAACTGAGTTACAGCACAGTGCTAGGATCATACAGAGGTTTTCCAAGACGAGTTCCACTTGGAACAGGGTCGATCAAAGAATTAAGCGCTTGTGCTGTGCGTCAGGTGCAGAATCTGGGTTAAAAAAAAACAGACACGAGTGCCGCCAGCATTGCTTTAGAGGTTGCAGAAGTGGAAGGTCTACTTGTCAGTGCACACAGTGTGCAAACAGTTTGCTGAAGACAACCTGACCAAGAGCATGAATTATTGGAACCAGGTCCTGTGGTCTGATGAGACTAAGATAAACGTGTTTGGCTCAGATGATGTCCAGCATGTGTTGTGATGCCCTGGTGAGGAGAATCAAGAAAATTGTGTCTGGCCTACAGTCAAGCATGGTGGTGGTAGCATCATAGTCTGGGTTGCATGAGTGCTGCTGGTCCTGGGGAGCTGCGGTTTATTGAGGGGAAACATGGATTCACATGTACTGTGAATTTCTGAAGCAGAAAATGATGAAACTGTGAAAGGTACATTATTAGACATGAAAATCACCCTGCCAGGATGACAACTGCCTTGCAAATTTGATATTTGGTCAGTGTTAATAGTGTCCTAAATACTGAGAAATACAGGCAGATACTTATCCATCATGCAATACCATCAGGGAGGTATCTGATTGGCCTAAAATTTGGTTTGCAGCAGGACAATGACCCCAAACATACAACTAATGCCATTAAGAACTATCTTTAGCATAGAGAAAAAGGAGTCATTTTAGTAATGGTCCTGATCACAACATCATAGAGGATTAAAACCTACATCCAAAGAAGATCTTTCGTTAGATCTATGACTGGAAAGCACACATCTTTGGCTAAAATAGTGTATAAATAGTTAAAATGTGTTTGAACACTTAAATATACAATATTATTGTGGATAAATGCTGTGCTTACATTTCATAATATTTTTTATTTATGTGGCCTCAATTTTCTTCTTTAAAATTAAAGGGGGCTCTGACTGTAAGTGTTGCAAATTCCTTTTCTGTACAATTAATAAACAGATCAGCCAAAACACTGAACCCCCTCACTTATATTGTGCAGGTCTTTGAAAAGATCTTGGCAGGTACATTGTTCCAAACATCTTTAGTTATAACTTTGATACTTGTGGATAAAAATTGTATGCTATCCTTAGGCTCCACTTTGATAACCATGGGTATAGAACAGCATAGGTTTAATGACTTCAAATAAATGCTAATGGAATGCTGTTATTGAACTCAGCTAACAATAGAATCTAATAAGGTACATGCAGTAATTAAGTGCGATTGTTAGTTCCAGTCCAGCCAACAGTTGAGTTTAAAACTGGGGTGAGGTCAGGGGTTGAGGTATTACAGTCCAGTGCAGTGGATCTGATGCAACTGACAAAATAAAATAATCTTTGATATTTATAATTTCCATGCATATTTATTTGTCATTTCCATCATACTCAAAATATCTGCTAAAAAAGAAAACTTCAAACAACATACCTAATAGCCTGAGTTGGCAGCTCATGTTATTTTATTCCATATTTTCATTTTATGTGTTCCATTGATGTCTGATGAAAGGAAAAGACGTTTGAGCTTAAATTCCCTTCAGACGATTTGCTCTCATGAGACTTCACTTCTTTCCCTCGTCTACAGGGGCCAGTCCACTGTAGACTTATGAGAAATCCTATTGTACTGACTGCCACTGAGATAAAAAGGGAATTCTTCAAAAAGAAATAATGGCCTTTGTGCAAGGATGGTCACAAAACTACCAGCTATGCCTTCTTAAGGGTTTAAAAGCTTTTTAAAAATGTTGAAAACATCTGACCCTGGTGTGTGAGAGAGGCTAAACCAAAAAAAAAAAAAAAAAAAGACATTTAAAAGTACTGTGCTGAAATGGTCCACAACCAGTGTGAAAAAGCTCAAATTTCCTGAGAGACGACAAACAGGCCAGTGATCTGGTGGCTACCATGCTGAGAGGTTATTGACTGCCCATAAATACATGATTAGAAAGATATTTAGCAAATCATGAGAGTGAAACACCTTCGATCTCAGCAGGATATATGAATCTAATGGGTTCTGATTATTGCATGCATTTATACCTTTTTGAAAACTGAGTATGTATATTTTAGTAGTCAAAAATACAAATAGTCATACCAAAACAAGTAACCTACTACATTTACAGCATTTAGCAGACACTCCTGTGACTTCAGAGTGACTAACAATAAACTTTCTTTCAGCTTCTCCCATTAGGGGTCACCACAGCGGATCATCCATGTTAATGATCCGCATGTTTGATTTGGCACATGTTTTTACACTGGATGCCCTTCCTAACGCAACCCTCCCCATTTATCCAGGCTTGGGACCGGCACTAAGAGTGTACTGGCTTGTGCAACTCTAATGGCTGGGTTTGGTTCCTTGACCGGGGATCAAACCCGGGTCGCAGCAGTAAAAGCGCTTCATCCTAACCACTAGACCACCAGGGAACCTTCCAGAGTGATTTTTACAACTAAGCAGTTGAGGGTTAAGAAGTTCACTCAAGGGTTTAGCAGTGGCAACTTAATTGTGGTGGAATTTGAAAGCACAACCTACTGAGCAAAAGTCCAACATCTTAACCACTGAGCTACAACCTTCCCTACTTACCTTTGATTGAATAGGGTTTGCAGTGTTTCATTCCTAACCGTAAGTAAAAAAGGGTTCATTGTTTTCATTGCATCATAATAAGTCATTATAAATGACCTATAAAGTCTGACTCTAAAAAGTGGGTGGGATTTATTAGGCAGCAGTTGATGTTAGAAGCAGGAAAAATGGGCAAGCATAAGGATTTAAACGAGTTTGACAAGGGCCAAATTATGGGGGTTAGACAACTGGGTCAGAACAGCTCCAAAACTGCATCTCTTGAGGGCTGTTCCCGGTCTGCAGTGATCAGTGTCTATTAAAAGTGGTCCGTCCGTGTGGTCCAATCCAACAGACGAGCTACTGTACCTCAAATTGCTGAAGAAGTTACTATTAATTCTGGAATACAGTCAGGACTATTTTGGCAGTGAAGGAGAACCAACACATTATTAAGCAGGTGGTCCTAAAGTTATGCCTGACTGTTGTACATGTAACAATTAAAAATCCCCCTCTTTTACCTTTACCCTTTTCTCAAGTACAACAGTACTGTTTGGAAGCTATTATTTTTGCTCACATAAAAATTACCTGTAGATACTCTTTCCCAACCTTCCACCACTGACCTACAGTGTTGCTACCAATGAAGAGTTTTATGTTTAAGATGTTATGCCACTGATGTAACTGGCAGCTACACTTCTGAGCAACGTGTAGAACTTGGTCTAAGAAAGCAGGAGTGTCTTATCAGTGCTCAGTGCTCGCACGATTGAAGTGCTCTCTCTCTAATTTTTATTTCTCAATAACGACCGTTGAGTGGTTGGAATGAAAACCTTTACCTACACCGGCCCTTTGTGGAAGAGGTTGAACACCCCTGGGTTAATAAACGTAAGAGCTAGAATAAATATAATAATTTAGATAATTAAGTAATAAAAAAATCAGTAACCCCATATTGCCATCCACTGGCATAATCACTATGACTATTCATTACTATAAACCAAATAAGCTAAAAAATATCACCTGAATTGACCAAACTTTTCACACTGACCTTTGTTGGTTTACTCCCGATGAACGGATTTACAATTTAGATGTTATAATGTTGATGTAACTGGTGCTGTGACTCAGTGTGTTCCCTCTCTCTACCTTTCCTTTGGAGGTTCGGGGGTTCAAGCCCTGGTATCGACACTCTGGTATGGCCATTGAGCAAATCTGCCACGCTGTAAAGTACAAGTGACAATTATGCAGCACCTTTTACCTTTCTTTTTCTACATGCTTACTTTACTGCTTCTGTACTTTTGAGTGCAATTTATTGCACCGTGCACTAATTTTTAACGACTAGGCTCGCTGATAGTACCATGAGTGCTTAGGTTGGCTGCCCATGCCATCTCTATTAAATATACTGTTAAACCTCCATAAATAAGTTTTACAAGGTTATTTGTGTTGAAGTTGTAAGATGCTTCAGATATCTGTGTTGATACTTTTTGCAAAGCGCAGTTTGCAGTCCGATTGCTTTATTTGCCATCATTAATCATGATATGTGTCCAGATTGCTGTCATTTGTTCATTAGTGTGACAATGTGCGCTATGTCTTCCCCACACAGTATCACCTGCTATGGATGTTGGTACTGGATGTTTGTACCAACATTTGTAATCCCCCTCCGGAACATAAATTACAAGAACGCGTCTAAAACTCTCAATAATATTTATTATACCTTCATAGATAAATAGAACAGTCTAGTATCTGTAAAGATGGTGACTGGACTATCAGGCAACATGTCTACTAGTTTCTTTTTCTTTTGTTGTAGAAAAACAAAAATCGGAATAATAGAGCTTTAACGATTCTGATGATCATGATGATCAGAGTCTCTGAAAGAACATGACCCAGCCTTTTCTTTTTCATCAGTTTGTACATAATGGTGGTCTTGTGCTTCGATATGATGTTTGAAACGGCGACAGTTCTGGAAAAAAAAGGAATAATAATCTCACGGAATCGAAACAGAGAGAATAATTCACTGATAAGCGGCGGACCACACACTCTCACTCATACACACACCCACACGGATCATGTCATTATCATACACATATCATAACATATCATATCATATCAAGCTTACACGCCTCAGGCAGAGGACACACACAAATCATATCACACATACAGACAATTGTAGGGTTAAGACACCCAAACAAGACACACACACACTCATAATCACACCCCACACACACCTGTATATATTCGAGGCAAACTTGGCAATAATAAGAATGGTTACAAAAAAAACTGAAAACATGCACAGGAAGACGAATACAAGCATGCAGTCACGACATGAGAGCTGGATGGGACAACAGAGACTGCTGAACGCAGCTTTTCTTCACCGCGAACCGCTGATCAGTTCCTGTCAGTTGGAAAAAAATAAATTCTTAAACGAGACACTGATTGTGAGTGGAACATCATTGGAGTCCATCAGTCACCACGAATGCTGCTACATGGATTAAGCACTATAGTATTTCTAACAATCTAATTAAGCCACTCAGTCTAAGACGGTGTATAGCCGCTGTTATATACAGAAAAGGCAGGGGACTCCGGCCACATGAAGCCTGTCCGTGTGAGCTGGGCTGTTCCACATCTCGAATGCTTTTGTCAAAGAAGGAGTTCCCAGTTGAGGCAGTGTTCAGAAAATCGTTCAAAAGTACACGCGTGGGTGTGCACTACAGTATTTTCTTGGAGTCAGTGTTCAACGTTTGGGCTTATTTTATTACATTTTTTACTGTAGATGACACAATGCGATGTGTTAAAACATCCAGCCAAAGTCGATTGGGTGTTGTCCGGGATGGGGTGGGTGCTCGTGAGGATGTAGTCAGACGGCTTTGGTTGTACACTGCGAGCTGGAGTCCAACGCTACCAGCTCCTCTCTCACTCACTCAGCAGGTGAAGTCCTCGAAATTGCCCTGCCCTGGATGGTGAGGTAGGATGTTAGCCGGATATGTGGAGGGAGTGCGAAGGTTTTCACATGGAGGCTGAAAACAGAGAACAAATCTTTATGTAACTGTGAACTGTGTGGTCATGAATCATGTACTTGGATTGGTGTCAAAATTGTAAACAACAATCTGTGCATCTGTTTTTGTTAACAATTGCCACTATTTGCACTTCTGGTATTTGTTGCTGTGTACTTGTACTAAGCTAAGTTCTATCTATCTATCTATCTATCTATCTATCTATCTATCTATCTATCTATCTATCTATCTATCTATCTATCTGTCTGTCTGTCTGTCTGTCTGTCTGTCTGTCTGTCTGTCTGTCTGTCTGTCTGTCTGTCTGTCTGTCTGTCTGTCTGTCTGGCTGGCTGGCTGGCTGGCTGGCTGGCTGGCAGGGAACAAACATCACTTTACATTAAGGTTATTTTAACACATTGTTTAACATAAACTCCAGAATTAAAACACCATAACACAGGGAGTCTGAAAACATTTGGAGCTTACTGTAAACTAAATTTATCATAATCTTTAGCCCTATCAAACTATTAGATTATTTATTTTAGGTATTATTAAATTATTTAGTGTTTTATCATCAAGTAGACAACATTTAACGACACAGTGATTGAGGCTTGAAATACATTTACAATTCAAGCCAAACAGACTAATAAATGTAAGTAACTTTAAAAATATAATATAATTTAAATAACAGTAGGCAGTGTAGCAAATAAAACAAAATAATATAAAATTAAATAAAAACATTTTTATATTTTCATGGACCCCTTATTGACATCACGTCTATCATAACTTCATTATATTAATAATGTTTATAAACCAAATATATAAATGTCACCTGACTAAGAAGTTAAATTTCAGTTCATATCACATTCCTGCAAAAGTAAAACTCTTCTGACTAAAGTACGTTTCTACTTGATTAAAGGTACAAAAGTACTTTTAAAACCAGACTTAAGTATCAAAGTAAACATACTGATCTATGAGAAAAAGATTTGATATTTTTGCAAATAATATTTGATAAGTATGCAGAAATGTTTAAACGCTTCCAGCAAACAAGGATGCTCTAAAGATGTAGGGTTTATCTCCACACTGATCTGTGTGAACTTTCCAGGAACATTAATTACAAGAGCACATTCCTGCAGGCGATTATGAAGACAGCTATAAATATAAAACCTTTTTACATAATTGCAGTGGCCAGCGTCATAATTGTGTTATTCAATAATACATTCTTGATCATGGATATGACACTAACTTTGTGCCATTTATGCCAAAGTGTTTTATCCCAGAAACAACATGGAAGTGGCAAATTCAGTCTTCATATAAATATGAACATTAAAATGAAACTCTTTTTGTTTTAGGCACGTTCTAAATGTAAAAAACGCAGTGGTGGACGAAGTACAAAGACCATGTACTTGAGTAAAAGTAGATATGCAGTAGGTAAAATATTACTCCAGTAATTTCACTGGAGTAAAAATGCAAAAGAATTTACCTTCAAATGTACTTAAGTATCCAAAGTACTATGATTTATTATAGCTATAATGTCATATTATAATTTCTTATCACAAGACTCTCTGCTTAATCAACTCAGTTTATGTGGAAAGACTCTAATGTTACTCTCAGCACACCGATCTATTAATAGAATGATATTAATGAGTCAAACACTGATCGTTATCTATTAAAATGATCATGAGCCCAAAAACCTTCTTTTCAACTACTTAAAAAAAAAAAGCATGCAGATAAGGCAGTTTCTTCCATTACTTATTATTTACAAAATGTTCTGCTTGCTGTTGAACTGATGCTGAACTGTATATTTGTGATCAGTAGATACCACCAAGCAACAATCAAAACAAGTTCAAAACAGAGCATGTGCTCTACCCTGATTGGTGGCTTGCTGCGTGATTGACCAGTTAAGTTTTTATCCAATCATAAATAAAAGAAATGATGATTTTGCAAAATGTTGTTGAGTAGAAAGTAAGATATTTGACTTGAAATGTAGTGAAGGTCAAGTAGAATTCTCCCCAAATGGAAATACTTCAGTAGTGTACAGATACTTAAGTACAGTAAGAATTATTTTATTACTTTCCACCACTGGTAAACTGGATTTTTAATGTTAAATGTGTTTCTTATGTAAGTTGAAAATGAGGCAAAGCAGTTGATATACAGTATATATATGTTTAAGGGTATATTCCAGTTTTTTTGTGTAAATAATATAAATTTTTTTGGAGGAAAGATATGCAAGCTTTTAGCTGGTACTGTTGTACAAATCATCTTGTGCATTATTATTATTATTTATTATTCAATAATCTGTGGCAACAGTGGGCTAAAACTGGGCACTTGAAGATTGGAAACGTGTGCTGCCTAGCGGAGCTGAAATAAGTCTGTGCCCAGTGTAGCCTGTTTTCTGTTCTCGGCTGACAGGGGTAAAACCCAATGCGCCTTATTTTGTTGGAGAACATCTGCCTCAAGGCTTGACCTGTTATGCATTTTGAGGTGCTTTTTCTGCTTACCAAATTTCCTCAGCTTGAACGAGCTTGTCTGGCTGACACTAAAAAACATGCCTTGGTCAAAGCCAGTGAAATCGATTTCTTTCCCGTTTTGATTGTTGACATTGACATTAAGTCAAGCTCTTTACCTGGATCTGCACTGCACTGCTGCCAATTGATTGGTTTTTAGATAATTACAATACAGTACAGCACAATCATTCATACAGTAACACAGTTTTTAAATGTCTTTCAAACAAAATGCTCCTCAGCACTGCTTGCTAGTAAGGTCATGCCTATATAAAGCTAATGGAACTGAGTAACTTATTAAATGAACGATTTATAAATGAAAGGCAAGAAATAGGAAGGAAGCAGAAGAGGACATAGAATAATGACCAATAAAATTAGTGTTTTATGGTGTATCTGAGCAAGAGAGGCAAAGCTAGAACAAATTAGAAGATAAGAGCTGACAAGAATGGAGTCCAGAGAAACAGAAGAGAGGAGAGCTGAGGAGAGGAAAATTAAAGAGAGGACAAGAGAAAAGAAACTGTCTTTTTACACTGACTGGTTTATAATCCACTTCTGCCGCAATTAAAGCTCAGCCCTTTAAAATCACAGAGCTGCCACATATCACACAGTTAACAAATCTGACATCCATCACATGCAACAGCTTATCCTGTCACCATTTATTTGTTTGTGTGTGGCTGTCTTTACATTTCTCACCACTATCCTCATTCATTTTCTCCCTCAATTTCATAGCTAGTTTTGATCAAGCTTTGCTTCAAGACAAATCGGATTACAGCGAGCTAATTTAAAAGAGGCAGCCCTACAGCTGTGTACAGTTTTCCTACCTGCCAAACTTTCTTTGTTTACCTCAACTTTATTTTGCCCCAAGTTGTTTTTATTTCCATCTAAGCACAATTTCAGTAGACCTAACTCAGTATCTCGACTAAGTCGTTGGAGAGAATTAAAAAAGTTTCTAGTTCAAAAAGTTTTATTTGTTCTCCCCTCGGCCTTGAGAATAATTTCATTTCAGTCAATCCAATTTGGGTATCACATCAGGAGTAAGGAAACGTTAGCCTAAAGTTTAGGCATCTTTTCACGTCATATTCAGTCATTTTGTCATTCTGATCTCCTGTTCTGCCTTTTCTCTCTCACACTCCCCTCTATGCCTTAGTGTTTAGTTGTTGGTTAGATACTGACATGGCACTGCACGTTGTCCAGGCTCAGCACGGCTCCTCGATCGTTGTTGTTGCTGCGTTTGTGGCTCTTCTTCCTGCAGTGGCACAGCTTGTACTTGATCACCTGTTAAAGAGAACACATGGTGGGTTTGCACTGCCTTTATCTCCACAATATCACTTAGACATCTTAATTTGAATTAGGTGAAAACAAAGGATACATGCATCATTGGGAACTCGAATCAGATTGATGTGTCGAGCTTGGGCTGGTAGAACACGGCCTTTAGGATTAATGTTTATCAGGGCAATTGTGCGCTTAGGATGCTAAACTCTAGCTTCAAAAATGACCAAGACTAGCTTTGAAATGCTAAACATGAGCATTGAATGTCAAACACCAACAACGGAATACAAAATGGCAGGTTTGCTAAAGGTCAGCTTTAAAATGCTTTAGCCCAGCTCCTGTATGGCAAACGCCATTTTACACATATCAAGCAGCTTTGAAGCGCTTTACACCAAATCTGATAAAATTCTGTACCAAACTGCAGTGCGAATATATGCCAATCCCTGGTAGGTCGAACAAACTGGCTCTGGCATGCCACATGCTAGCACTGGGATGACACGCAACATATGTGGTATCCCAAATTCTAGCTCACTCGTGCCAAAACAGCAGCACTGTTACACCAATCGGCAGCACTGGTATGCCAAATCATCTGCACCTCTGGTAGAATAAAAAGCAGCTACAGTAAACCAGACACCAACCTGGGAATGCAAAACACCAGCTCTGATATGCTAATGTTAGCTTTGGTACAACAAAGAGCAGTTAAGTTATTCAGAACACCAGCTCTGGCATGCCAAAAAGCAACCGTGGTATGGTTCATTATGCTTCTTTAATCAAGCTGGCATGCTTGCATTCCCTGTGCATTTATTATTTTCCCTATCGCTTTTGAAGGCAAAAGGCTTATCTATTGTGATCCCTTTTTTCCCTTGTGAACTGTTTCACTGCATACATGCAACTCATTATTCGCAGTGTACATAATATATTAAGTGCGTTCACAAATTAAAAATGGCCTAATCTTTTCTGGGAGGTTTCCATTAGCATTTATTTTCAGCTTTTATAATTGAAGGTTGCTAATTTTAGTATGTCATCATCCCTAATATCCATTGTGTGGAACAAAAAAAGAAAAACAGAATTCCAAAATATTTTCAAGCATCAAGTGTCAAACAAATTGTTGTACTAATGGGAATGCGAAAAACGAGCCAGATGCTTTCGGGAACTCCGCTGTGGACCAGGAAGCCATATGTTCGGTCCATCAGAGCCTTGAAATAGAAGGCAATTCATTGAAGATGCTGCAAGTGAGGATTGTATACGGCTCTGTGGACTTAGTGCAGCAGGTCTGAGATGTCATTTATCATAAAGCGCACACAAGCAAGCGCACACACACACACACACACACACACACACACACACACACACACACACACACACACACACACACACACACACACACACACACACACATTCATTTTGTTTCAGTCAATTTTAATGGTGCAAAAATACTTTCAAATTTATTTGATATCTTTTATAAATTACTTTTAGTTTGTATTTAGTTTTTCACACTGTTTTAGCTTCTATTTTCTAATATATGGTAAAAGCCTTGATAGTTTGAATAGTTTGAAGGTAGAATAAATGATCCAATGACTAACTAATATCTAAAAAGCTACAAAAATCACTGGATGATGAGTTGAATTTAAACAAATTGAACATGCCCCATTCCTGTGACTGGTCTCTCATGTTGGTCTTTTAAAGTGAGAGCTTTCAACATGTCCTACATTTTCAACAAATAACTGAAAACTACTTATGGAACAAATCATATTCAAGACAAATTAGCATTTGTATTTCAGAAGTACAGATGCTCATGTTTTAAGATGAAGTACTGACTATACTTTTTCACTCAAGTTAAAGTAAAGAAGTTTGTGCTCTGGCATGTAAATAAGTAAAAAGTCAATACTACTACCTATTTTATTGTCATGCTGGTAACTGGACCTCATATCATATTAACATATTAATACAAAAGAATTAACATTTTTGTTATCTAATGAATGTATCCAGGCTGAACAACCACCATATAGAACACAAGTAGAGAAAAGATGATGATGATCAGTTGATCAGGAATGTCTCTGTTCTCATGTTTACATCGCTGACTCCCTCTGTCTCATCCATGTTAACCCCATACTTCTTGTTGCTTCTGCCTTGCTCGTTGTTAGCTTTGCAGGCTAGCCTACATCTGTGGTGTGTAATAGCCAGAAAATTATACACCAGTGGTAGGTTGAAAAATACAAGACAACGACAAAGGCAATGATAAGAATTAGGTTGATGGGCTTATAATGGCATGCAATGAGAAGGAAAAATATTGATCATGTCACTAAATAGATTAAAACTAAAGTAACGAGTCTGGTTTGAAAATGTAAGAAATAGAAAGTACAGATATTTTTGTAAAAAATGTAATGAGTGAAAGTAAAAAGTTGTCTGAAAAAATAAATAGAGAAGAAATGTACTGATACAAAAAAATCTACTTAAGTACAGTAACATAGTATTTATGCTTCGTTACTTCCCACCTTTGCTGCAATGTATACATTTTACAGTATATATTTATGCGGATGCGGACATGTGGACACACGAGGCTCTGTTTCAGTGATTATAATGAGAGAGACAAGCGCTAAAATTGGGCTTTGAAACACTAAAAACAACTGTTCGAAAAATCTTAAGTTGAACCATTGCCGAATTCTGGGAAAACAATGTATCTCATTTATACACTGAGCAGTTAAGGGCCTTGTTACTGGGCCCAACAGTCAAAGCTTGGTGGTGCTGGGGTTTTAAACCAAACAATCCAAAGTGCAACATTTTAATCACTGAGCTACCATTTTCCCACCGAGTGTCTGCGTGTAGCTGTGGTGTGTAGTTGAGCTGACAATTCAACAGTGTCTCTATACTGTAATTGTAGCCTGTTGGAGATGAAAAGCGTTATAAATCACACGGCTGCAGAGATACTCAGTGGCACAGAGAAATAAAGCTGACTCCACTGACTCTTTTCGTTTTTATTAGTTCTGCCCTTGTCAACAGTGCAGCCTTTATCTGACTGTAAATGCAGCTTTTTGACTTTTGGGTTTGGGTGTGCAGAGCTGAGCAAATAGCCACTAAAATATCTGTGCCACTAGGCTTTATAGTAGACTATAAGCAATAAATCAATTTCACACCAGCCAGGGGAACAACAACCACTTCTGCATTAACAGGCTGCATGCTAATTATATAATATATAATAATTATATAATAATTGCTGGAAGAATGTACACGCTAACTAAAAACACAGATATTTCAGTAGGTGTTGCATTTCTGTTCCAGGTGCTGAATGTTTAGTCTGTGTTACAGGCAGCTTGTTGCCATGTGCCTTGTTTCCGCTTTGAGTTTCTGACTGAATAATTTCCTGCTTTCCGTGTGCTGTGATTCCACCTCCAGTTTCTGATTGGATGCTCTCTTCTGCCATGTGCTTTGTTTCTGATGCCAGTTTCTGACCGGATGAAAGCTGCTTCTGGTTTCTTTTTGTCTATGTGCTGCAATGTGCCTAGTTCATGCTTCTATTCCCTGCCTGTTTCTACATCTATGTCTTTTCCTGATTCTCATTCCAGGTTCTGATTGGATGATAGCCATTGTGATGTATTTGTTCTCTGCCTCTGGTATTTTATTTTATTTGAACTGCTGCCATGTGCCATGTTTTCCACTCCAGGTACTGATTGGATGATTGGACAGTTTTGCCATGTATTTGTTTCCTGGTTTCTGACCGATTGATTGCCTGCTTATCCTGCTATTTTTTATTAAAAACTACTGCTGCCAATCTTAGTTTTGGGTTCAGATTGGATAATAGCTGCTGCCATGTTTCTAGTTTCTTCCTCCAGCTTCTGACTGGATAATAGCCGTTGCCATTTGCTTTGTTGCCTTTTGGATTCTAATTGGATAATAGCTGCTGGGAAGTGCTTTGTTTCTGCTTCCAGTTTTTGTTTGGATCAATTATCTGCTGTTGTTGCCTTGTTCCTGCCTCACGTTTTTGAATAGATAACAGCTGCTCTTGGTTTTTATTTAGTTATGCACCCCACTATTGTATGTGTTTTGCCTTTGTTTTGTCTGGACAGTCTTTGATCGTGAAGCTTTTTTTATTTATTTATAAACTTTTGCTGTGTATGACCTGCTGTGTATTTTGTACATCATTGTGCTTTGTCCTCAGTATTCTCCTTGGTTTTTGTACCAGCTCTTGGTCTTCCAAGACTTTGAAGGACTTTGTTTTTTGTTTCAAGGACTACACAAGATACAACATGTCGCACTCTGAACAGGTACTTTATCCATCACATCTTTTACAATGGGCCTAAGAGATAATCTTTTTATCCTCGAGGAGCTGGCTATTATATGGCTCATTTTCCAGTCAGGCTTCCATTTTCGGGGCCTCATAAAATACATCATTATCCAGTCAGGTATTATGCATGAGGACAGAGGATGTTCTGCATAAGGGTGAACACTTCAGCTATAATTCAGGTCTGTACTTGTGAGAATGTTGGAACATTTTCCAAAATCAAACAATAAATAAATTAATACATGTAGAATTTTTGTGCTTTAATCTATTTTTTCTAAGCACATTGTAACAAGTGTCATCTAAATTCAAGCATTTCTAATATACTGTCATCTAATTTTCTCTTAGTGCCAACTGCTCCTTCTGGCTAGATGTGTGCTAATTCTGCCTGATTTTATTATGAGTTTAAACTGATATTTGGGCTGTCCTAAATAAAAGCAACATTGATCTCATGCAATTGCATCCAGCCTTTTTACCTTCAACTTGCATATTACAGAACTTGACCACCCAAGGACACAGAAGTGAAACATACCCAGCGTAAGTCCATTAATCTGTCCCATACACACCAACAGATTCCTGCTGCAGTGTTAGCTTTTCAGTTTTAGCCATAAAATATACATGCCCTCAAACGCCCTAGCCTGGAAACTGTGGTGGAGCTATCCAACCTCCTAATTTTTTTAGAAGGGAGAGTGGAACAGTTTCTCCGGCCAAACCCAATGCCAACGAGGCTGTCTGGCCTTCTCTGCCGTCCTGCTCCACTGAGAATGTCGCTTTGCCTCCTGACTCTGGTGAAGATGTTATCCCCTGTCTCTTGTCTCTGGTGAGGGTGTTGTCACTGTGCATCTTGGATGTCTCCTGGCTTCATGGATGGTATCATCTCCCTGTTTCCTAGCCTAAAGAATGTCATCATTGCCATACATTGTGGTTATAAGGACGACGTCATCCTCTTACTGCCTTCTGAATCCTGTGACTGAATCTGAGTCTTTAGTGTACATGAGATGTGCATGGTGACACACTTTGGCATCATATTTGAAAACACAGGGATTCCACTACAGTGTACATGAGATTTGCAACCTATTTCGTGTCATTGTGTGGCTTTTTCAACCTTGCACTTGTGTATAATTTCCTGTCTATCACACACCACAGATGTCGGCTAGCCTGCAAAGCTAACAATGAGCAAGGCAGAAGGCAACAAGAAGTATGGGGTTAATGTGGATGAGCCAGTGATGTAAACAAGACTGAAAACAGAGACATTCCTGATCATCATAATCTTTCCTCTGCTTGTGTTCTATATGGTGGTTGTTCAGCCTGGATACATCCATTAGATAACAAAAATTTCAATTTTTTGATGTGAGGTCCAGTTACAAGCATGGCACTCAAACAGGTAGAAGAAATGGCTACTTTTTACTTCAGTACATGTCAGTACATGTACTGAATGTAAGATGACAGTACATGTCATCTTTACTTTAACTTGAGTGGAAAAGTGTAGTACCAGAGTCTTTTAAAACATGAGTATCTGTATTTCTACTTGAGTAAACGATGTATGTACTGTTCCCATTTCTGTACAGCTGAGAAGCCAAGCCATTAAACACATGAAACCAAAGCACATATCCCAGTGTCACATCCCAATCCATCTTCAATTTTAACTCAAATATGGTCTTTGTCCTCGCAAGTCAAGGACATATTTATTTATTTATATATATACACACAAATGACTGAAAACTTTGCTCAGATTCTGAGGTGATTAGCTATGCTACATGGTTACTAATCAGATGTACAATTCAAACACTACACTCTAAAATTGCTGGGATATTTGTATTAAGTAATTACTGGGTTGAGAGGGGTACGTCTTTATTGCTATGGTTAATTACCTAATACTGTGAGTAATAATAATAATCTCTTCACTAGATGTCTTGATGGGGCAGCTAGATTGAGGGGACGTCTGCATCATTACCAACATACAACATCATTCTGGAATGTTTATTGTGACTCACATCTTTACACTAACGTTTTTTTTTTTTTTTGGCTACAAGTGTGAATTACACACAGGGATTAAAATATATAAACATCCTAAATAATTGTGTGCCTCCAACTTTGTGAAAACAGTTTGGGAAATAATAACATTTGGCAGGAGAAGTCAGGTGTCCTGAAACCTTTGTTCATACAGTGTATCACCTACTGTATATAGTTTATATATACATTTGCTTAGATGATAGGCCAAACACCAAAATGCTAAATATTAAACATTTAATGGTAGCAACATAACAACAAATAATTGGCCAATAAATGAGCATGAACTAAAGAATTAGAAAAAGTAATTTACAATGGGATAGCCTTCCATATTTAAATCTTAACGCTTTGTGGGTAAAATAGTGAACTTTTTTTTATTTAATACTCATACTGTCTATATCGTCTCACATTGTCTGTATTGTCTTGTATAGTCTGTTTTTGTCTTTTCTTGTCTGTTTTGTCTTGTATAGTCCAAGCTGAATGATTAGTGTTATTTATGTCTGTACTTTGAGAGCTGGAACCAACAGCTGGAACCAAATTCCTTGTGTGTGTCAACACACTTGGCCAATAAACCTGATTCTGATTCTGAAATAAGAGTCAGTGTTTATACATTCAAAGATTATGAGCTTCAAACAGTTGGTAAGGAGTAAAAATCTTGTGTACCCAGACATATGTTGAATTTTTTCATCAAACATTTGAATCATTATTATGATTTTATCTAAAAGACTTAATATGTGTATTTCCCAGTATCTTTCTTTTCTCAATACAGCTCACTGCAGCAAAAGTAAATGAGCAAATGGTGGCAGAGAATCACTTAGAAATCTTTCTGGCCAATTAGTAGTTTTTTTCCTTTCCATTCCACATTTCATTGCCCAAGAATATACAAAGTAAATGAATTTAAATGATCCTGCTCACTATAATGTATGATTTATGATTCAATAGAACTAAAAATATACTGATTCATACATAAAACTAAATACATCCAGAAACATTTTAAATTTTACATTGTAAAATTTATTTAAATTCCACATCTGGTTATAGATAAGAAAATAAAGTTATTATAATAAAACAAGCTTAGCACGTTAGGTTCTACACATAACCCAGCAGGGTCCTCAGTATTGGGTCAGCACTGGGTTACATTTAACTCAAATAATTGTGAATTATATTCAAATTAAATATTTAAATAATTGGTTACATTTGCATTTCTATGTAGCATGGGAGGAGTGAATGCAAAAATGGCACCTTCTATAAAACTTCTGCTGTCCTTCTGAATGCTTTAAAAATACTGCTAAAGGTACACTGGATTCTCTTACCTCATAAAGATAGTCAAAGATCTCCAAAATTGTCAGAATACTGGCTCCAATAAAAAGACCCATTTGACCACCAATATCACCTGAAGAAAGGAACACACCAGACATTAGACATTGCTGTATTCTCCAAATATTCATAACATATTTAAATGTCAAATGCCATAGAGTAACATTATTATATTTGCAGTTGTTGTAGCTACTGCATGTGACACAAGTACATAAAATCATATATCAATCCATAAACGTTTTACACTACTAAATAATAAAAACAATTCTTTTAGCACTACCTTTACTAATTAAATTTCACTTGCAATCCATAAGATTAATCTGAGCAAGAAGAACAATTTACCTAGTAAACCAGGCAGCTCATAGGCCTTTTTCTGCTCGATAGTCTCATAGTTCAACGCCTCGAAGAAGATATCCAGAACCAAGATGTTATCCCTGTTAACAGATTGAGGAGCTTATTGAGAAGCACAAACTTCTTTCTGTTCAAACAGTGCCAACTCAGACTACTTACATCTGTCAAACGTTCTTCAATTTTACAGTCACATAAAAGATGATGTAATGTGTACTAAAAGAAAAGGGTACTAAACAAATACTGCATTATGCCTTACCATTACAAACTGCTCCAATGGATTTACATATTATTGAAATCTTTGTGCTGAAAAATTGTACTAGGATGTGTATCAAATTCCCTTGTTCAGCATACGAATTGTGTTAAGAGTGATAAGTAGTGTTATCACGTTTTTAATTTGTTTGCTTTATGTGCTTTTTTTTAATGCTAACTTATAAAAGTGTTCTGTATTAATCCTGCGATTTGTCTACCTTTACATGCCCTCACATTCCTTTCCCTTATTCATTCTTAATCTGCATTTCTGAACCTTGGTTTGTAGTGCTACCTTATTTCATGATCCTGGTTTTAGGATTATGATTGTGTGGTCTGTTTGTGTTTTGAACCATGCCACGGATTTTCACTATCATTTTTTGAATAGAATGAATAAACCACAAGCCGGATAATACACCTTTCTCCTGCCTGATTTACACACACTTTATTGCATCATATCATTAATGCACTGCAGAGGGAAAATCTTATTCTTTCGACTGCTCCAATTAGGGGTCGCCACAGCGGATCATACGTCTCCATACTACACTGTCCTCTACATCTGCTTCTTTCAAACCAACTACCTGCATGTCTTCCCTCACCACATCCATAAACCTCCTCTTTGGACTTCCTATTTTCCTCCTTCCTAGCGGCTCCATACTCAGCATTCATCTACCGATATACCCCATGTCAGTCCTTTGCACATGTCCAATCGGGGCCCCTCGCATTTTTTCCACAAAAAATCCTACATGCCCTGTCCCTCTAATAAACTCATTTCTAATCCTGTCCATTCTGGTCACTGCCAATAAAAATCTCAGCATCTTCAGCTCTGCTACCTCCAGCTCCACCTCCTGTCTAACAAAATCATCCGCAAACGTCATAGTCCACGGAGACTCCTGTCTGACTTCGTCCGTCAACCTGTCCATCACCACTGCAAACAGGAAAGGGCTCAGAGCCGATCCTTGATGCAATCCAACCTCCACTTTGAATCAGTGTGTCGTTCCTACTGTACACTTCTCTGCTGTCACACTGTCCTCATACATGTCCTGCACCACCCTCACATACTTTTCTGCCACACCTGAATTCCTCATACAATACCACAACTCCTCTCTCGGCACTCTGTCGTACGCATTCTCTAGATCCACAAACACACAATGCAACTCCTTCTGACCTTTTCTATACTTCTCCATCAACTTTCTTAAAGCAAATATTGCATGCATAGTGCTCTTCCTCGGCATGAAACCATACTGTTGCTCTCAGATGGTCACCTCTTCACTCAGCCTGGCTTCCACTTCTCTTTCCCGTAACTTCATGGTGTGACTGATTAACTTTATTCCCCTGTAGTTACTGCAGGTCTGCACATCTCTCTTATGCTTAAAGATCGGTACCAGCACACTTCTTCTCCATTCCTCAGGCATCCTCTCACCTTCCAAAATCTTGTTTAACAACCAGGATAAAAACTCTGTTAAACATCTCCATGCTTCTACTGGTATGTCATCTGGTCCAACCGACTTTACCCTCTTCATCCTCTTAATCGCTGCTCTCATTTCCCCCTTACTAATCCACTTCCTGTTTCACCATCTCCACACCATCCAACCTTCTCTCTCTCTCATTTTCCTCGTTCAACACACTCTCCTCACTAGTCAACACATTTCCATCTCCACCTTTTATTGCTCTAACTTGCAGCACACCCCTCCCAGCTCGGTCTCTTTGCCTGGCCAATCGATATAAATCCTTTTTTCCTTCCTTAGTGTCCAACTTCTCATACAGCTCCTCATATGCCTTTTCCTTTTGCACATCCCTCTTCACCTGCTGCTGCATCTCCTTGTACTCCTGCCTACTTTTCTCATTGCTCAGAGTGAAAATGTGCAGGTAAATAGGAGAAAATGCACTTCTATTAGAGCTGAAACAATAACTACTGTTATGTTGAATGTTTGAAAAAACAATGAAGAACAAAAATGTAATCGAGGAGGAATCAGTGATTAAATGCAGAGGCACTTCAGTTTTAAATGACATCCATCTCAGTCATACACGTTTTTGTACAACATGTCAAGCAGCGATGAGCTTTCCTAAATAAATTGTATTTCATATGAGTGGATTTTAAAATACTTTTCAAATCTTAGTTGTACATATGATGCATTTAAACTGTGCTGCATTCAGCTCTACTTTTCTTTCATGTTTTTCCTGTCTGAATGTCAAATGCTCAATCTCATCTATGGAATGAATATGAACTGTAGAACACTGCTTAAGATATATCGGTTTTCAAATTATTTTAATTATCACAATACAAGAAATCTCTTTTGTTCTCACTAAAGGTGTGCACTGTTTTACATTGCCATTTTAACAATTGCATTTAGAACGAACCAATGTGTGCTGTTATGAGAATACAGTATGAGATGCTATAATGTAATGTAGCCTTGTAGAACAGTTAATAGTATCACCATAAAGTAAGTTACTAGCTTTTGTTAGAAAGGAATGACAGTGTGCTCTTTTACTAGTTTATAACTACATTTAGTAAATACAGTACAAGTGAACAAAAACAAGATCCTTTTATTATTTACTCTTTTACAATAGCTTCTCTTTTGCCCACTTTCCTGACTTGATAAAATGAAAAAGACAGCTTGTTCTTGTTATCTTGAAAGTGGATTTTGCAAAGTCCTGAAGATTCTGTTTGGCTGAAAATTGACTGTTACCATGTGCTGCCACTGAAGACTTCCTTTTTTTAAATATTAAAGTTCAATAAATCATCACCTTGAAGAAAATGATTTTTTTTTAGGCTTCATTTGTATGGACTGTTTACCAGTCGCTGTTACTATGGTCTACTGTCAGATTCACAGTTGTAGAAATTAATAACAACTTCTGCCCAATAATTCAAGAATGCAGCTGCAATGTGATTATGGCCATTATTATATTATGATGTAATGGCCATGGTGTGTCTGAATAGCCAGTTCTGAATGTTTAGAAGGTGTCCTTTCGAAAGTGCACAAGTAGTTCTGGTCACTTTAATCACCTTTCTAATGTAATGGGTTGTCTTTAACCATTGCAACTTAACAAACATACAGCTATAGTTTAATACAGGGAGACAGCTATGTACCCAATTACCTTACTAAGCTAAATAGATACTTTTTTGCATGTAATTTAACTTATATGCTCAATATGGCAATTTTGAAAAATGGGGCTGAAGCACAAGATGTATTTAGCAAAATGGAGAAAAAAGCCATTATTAATAAATTAAAATGTAAAAACAAATGGCCCAATGAATGAACACCAATGAATGAACACCAATAACCCCACTACTATTATCCGTTACTTATACCACAGAGAGTTTAAATTCTCAAATATTCCTTGTTTGTTTCTTAGTTTTTGGAAAAAAACCCAGACAAACACACACAAGGACATGGTAATGTTAATGTCATGTCAAGGTCCAGCTTTATGATGATAGACGCTTGGCAAAAAGAATATCAGCTCATTTGTTTGCCCGTGTGTGTATGCGTGTGTGTTTTGTCCAACCCAAATAGTATTTGCACTGCAAAAACTTGGTTCCAAGTCAAACCTAATTGCTACCCCCTGCTTTACACTATGAATAAGCACCCACCCAGAAAACTCGTATTTACATTATGTGTGACCTCAGGCAGATGAATCAGATCTAATGGCACGTGCAGCTGCAGGCACTTTCTCTCTACATCTAAGCTAGTAAATAAATAAAACATATAAAGCCCCTATTTTATTTCCCCTGGTGTTGTTTTTCCGACTCAGATATAGTTGGGCGAGCTTAAAAAATGGAAATTACAGACTGGGCATAAAAAATATATATTTTAGATTTTTTGTATTTTTATTTATTTATTTTTATTTTAATATGTTTGAGGTTCCCCTACAAATAGGGACTACATGTGTGTGTGTGTGTGTGTGTGTGTGTGTGTGTGTGTGTGTGTGTGTGTGTGTGCAAGTGGGTTGTTCTGTGTACAGAGCACATATCAACAAATTTTTACAATAAATACTCATTATTACTTCATAAGTAAACATAAAGAATTTTTCAGGCCAAAGAAATGCTAATCAACTTCCAGTTTAATGAAGAGGAATTCAAACAAACTATCGTTTAATAAATCTTAAAGCATGAAGCATGCAATCTATTTTGTACAAAATTTCAATATAATGATTTATTTATAATTTTAATAATTGAAATAATCAGGCACTGGTGACGTTTATAATCACCCCTTCAATTTACAGCTACATCACTTTATCAGAAACTCATATTTGTATATAATGAGGAAATAAAAAAATCTATGGCATGCCACTTGAGGCCAATATTCATTACATAAATATGGTATAATTAGGAAATGCATTTGACATTATATAAAAAAGAAAGCTATAAAGTATATAAAAAGTCCACACACCCTTAAGATATTGCAGGTTTTCCAAATATAAAGAAATAACAACATAAATGTCAGACATGTTACATCTAAATTGTGATCTTACAACAAACAAACAAAAAAGAAATGCTTAATAATTGGGAACATTTTAAATAAAAAAGACTTACAACACTCTGATTGCACAAGTCTACACATTCTTATTCAATAATGGGGGCTCTAACTGTCCTCAGAGTTACCAGTCACAATTCAAATGAAGCCTGTAGGTAAACTGCATACACCTGCCATCAATTAAAAGTCAAACTAATTAAAACTAGATAACAGTCAGATGTTGCTGTAGTATGTTTGTGCTTGCATTCTTGCAATTGTTGCCCAAGAAACTGTGTAATTTAATTGTTAGAATGTACCAATTAGGGATATAAAAGAATATCAGAGGCAATGAATGTACCATGAAACACTGTCAAAACCATTGATCTATAAGTGGAGAAAATGTGACACCACAGAGACATTGCAAAGATCGGGACAATCCTTCAAAGTTAATGAGATAATGAGGAGAAAACTTAACAAGGAGGCTACCAAGAGGCCAATTGCAACACTGAAAGAAGCTAAACTACAGGAATGCATGTAACTCCTGCAGTCTGCACAAGTCTGGGCTTTGGGGTATTCTTACAAGAAAAATATGCAAGCCCATCTTAGTTATTCCAAAAAATGTATTCAGCTAACCCAAACCATTATGGTCTGACAAAACAAACATTGAACTTTTTGGCCATAATTCTAAAAGGCTTCATCCAAGGAACGCTAAACTGAAAGTGGAGCATGGTGAGGGTAGCATTGTGCTATGGGGCTGCATCTTTTCAGCTGGGCCAGGGGCTCTTGTCAAAATAGATGGAAAATTTGAATAGCTCCAAAAACCAAGACATTTTGCCACAAAGCCTGTCCTCTGTCAAAAAACTGAAAATTAAATGGAATTTCACAATTTGACAAGACAATGACCCGAAGCACACATCAAAATCAACAAAAACATGGCTTCAGAAAAGGATAATCAAAGCCCTGGAATGACCCGGCTAAAGCCCAGAACTCGATCCCATCGAACACCTATGGAATGACCTAAAAAGTGCCAGACACAGAAGATCCCTCTCGCAATTTGAGGGAACTCAAATAATAATTATAAAATGTTAAGTCTTGGTCTGTGAAGTAAATAGAGACTTATTGACAAAGACTTGATACCGTTATAAATGCAAAAGAAAAGTGTTAGTTAAGAAGAGTGTGCAGATTTATGCAATCAGGGTGTTGTAGGGTTTACATTTTTATTTGAAGATCACATAAAAAATGTAGCAAGGCTGGCATTTAGATTATTTTTATTTCTGTCTTTACATTTAAAAGAAAACTCCAATTTTATAAGGGTGTGTAGACTTTTTATATCCGCTGTATATTCTTGTACAGTCCTCATTTTCTATCCCTGATGTTTTTTTAGTCTTGTGCGTGTTAAAAAACTATTAAAAGCCAGATATGGCAGAATTGGAACTATGAACAGATAAATGACTTATGCATGTTTTTTGGTTTTAAGTCAATAAGGCACTCTATCCTGTTTTCCATACATTTCTGTGTTTAATCCTAATGAAATAATCCTGGATTGCTTATCTGAAATGGTTCATATGGCCAAAAAGCATTAAGGTTACATTAATAATGTTTGAAAGGTTTGAATAAATCTTGAATACGAGATGAATGCTGATGGAACAAATTTATTCTGTGCTCCTATGCCAGAAATCATGAAAACAGCAAAATCCATATTTATAATTCATATGGCAGGTACATGATTGTGTTTTTTTTTATGATTAATATCTTGGCATTTTGGAGCAGGAGAAAGGCACAGTGGGTAGTGTGTTGCTGAATGAACATGGTGGCATTTTGCCTAAAATCACATTTTAAATAAAAAGGTTGAAACTTGGGTGGCTATATCAAAACAAAGCATATTGTTACCCTCTAAAGGTCACATAAATTCTGTTTGTCTTGCTTCTTTATTTTTTGCAGAGGTTATTTACTGACAATCTGCCTTTTCTCTATTTATGAAGCTATTTTTCATCCACCTTGCTCTCAGGTTCTTAACTGCCTGATAAGTAGTTTATTTTTCCTTAATAATTTATTTACAAATCTTGGATGGTACTGTCAGTATAAGGCTTTCAGTATGAGACCTTTCAAGGCCTTTATTTGTGCTTGTTTATTTAGAAAGTAGTTTACAATAAATTGCCTCCATAAATCACCTTTATGCCACACAGGAAATTTAGTGCAAATGATACGTGATTAATGCAATTTCTAATGCTCACTGAGTACAGTTTTATCCCGATCTGGGGAACACACAGCGCTTCACTAAGAGCCAATTGTGTAAATTTCACCGGAGATTAGGATTGAATTCTCGCCAGTGAATTTCAATTATTAGTTGAATTTTACTATTATTATTATTATTATTATTATTATTATTATTATTATTATTATTATTATTATTATTATTATAATAAAAAAAATGATTACTCATGCTTTTTTTTATTTTTTTTATTTTCTTATGAATTGTGATCTGAGTCACATGTTGCTTTCTTTGGGAGAGACATTTATGCAGAAGGTATTGAGATGCTTGACTTATTGACATTTAGCATTACATTTAAATATATCATTTCAAAATGTATGTATGAAACTCTCTGTCATCTATAATACACTATTTAGACAAATGTTAGTAGACACCTGATCATAAGATTCTATGTGCTTTTTAAACATCCCACACATTTATTTCTGTTTTATTCTTATAATAACCTCCACTCTGCGGGGAAGATGTTCAACTCAAATTTGGAGTGTGCGTTTTGAGATTTGTGCTCATTTAGCCACAAGAGTGTTAGTAAAGTCATGGTTTTGGTCTCCTAGTTCAAGTGGAGGGGAAACTTTAATGCTAACATATAATGAGACATTCCATACAATTGTGTGCCCCCAAATTTGTGGTAACAGACTTCGGAAGAACTGACTAGTACACGGTTTGTTGTTTACTTGCCCCTTCGATGCAATGTTTTTGCACAGCAATCTAAACTGAACCAAGATCATCTGAATGAAATGGTCTTAGTTGACTTTCAAATGCAAGCTAAGTGAACCAATTCTGACCTCTGGTTTGCGTTTCACTTATTGTTTCTTTTTGTTGTTGTTTTTTTGAATCAAGGCCACAAAAAAATATAATGCTACAGAAAGACAATGTGTTCTGAACAGCTGGCTGAGATACTGTTTGTTTAATTTCTCTGTGCTTGCGAGTTTCCATCACACCAATATGCATTTTTCAAATGTTTGTTTTCCTTTTTTTGTGACCTCTGCAAGTACCCAAAATGCATTTTGATAACCAAAGAGCTACATTAGAACTGAACTAGATAACACTATGAAAATTAGTTTTGGTTAAAGGGGAATAGAGCACATGTACTTGGAAAACATCTCCCAGACTAAATAAACTGAAACAAGAAAATGTAACTCGTTTCACAGACACTTACGAAATGTACTGCTCTGTCTTGTTGTACTTCTTGGCCAGGTATTTGGCTGAGGCCTTGCTGGGGATCTTGACGAACGACAGTTCTTTGCCGTAGCGTGTCATGTTGCAGGGTGTATCACAAACACAGTAATCATTGTCTCTCTCCACCAGGAAATCTAGCAAAAACAGGGAAGGACAATGGAGGAGAATAAGGAGCCATTAGACAAGTTGATCACAGCAGGAAATAAAAAATTAAACAATGTGGAAAGTGAAGTGCGTGATGTAGTGGGGGGCAATAAGAAGAGCTACGGGGGTTGATGGAGAAAGCGCAGATGAAGGGGATGAAAAGAGAAATCATAAATTGAGCTCCATAACTTCCTTGGGCTCAGCTATCCATAACGAGTAGTTGTGCTCAGAGAGAGTGAGGTGCCTGGCACATCTGGCTGTTACAGTCTAAATGGGCTAATTTCACTTTCTGTCTCTCTTTTTTTCTTTCTACCTCTTGCACAAAATTCTGTACATTCAGGTCAGTACATTCCTTGGCAATCAAAGAAGAAGTTTTGGAATGGATGGAAACTTTGGACATGTGGATACCATATAATATTTAGCTGACCCCCACAACAATCTTAAAGTATAAGGACTTCAAATGTAGCACTCAAATATCTACCAAAGACAATTCAACATGTCCACAATAATCTCTGATTACACAGCTGAAACCGAAGTTAAACAGGCTACAGTTACCAATTTTGTCAACAAAGAATCAATAACCAACCTTGACAGATTTATGCAGTTAGCTAATTTTGTTGAGCTACCTTCTTATACTTATGTCTCAGGACCTCAGCACACACCCGGTACATGAATTAACTTTATGTAGTAGTCTCAAGTACAAAATGGCAAATATTAAGCTTTTAATAGACTTTAAATCAACCCGTTGGTCGGACAATGAGCAAGAATGAAACATGTACATTGCTAAGAGCTCTTGTGCTAACATTAGCTCTTCAACTTTTGCTACAGTGAAATAAATGTTTGGGGGGAAAAGCATGAAAAGAAATATGGAGATTCACTGATAAATGCACACAAAATGTAAATTTGTGATGATTCAAACTAAAATTTTAAACATTATCTTATAGGAATTGTTTAAAGATTACTCATTATTTAGTTCTTTGACACATCTGACGCAGTGGGTCTAGAGCCTGGGAACAAGCTCATTTATAGAACCAGTATGGATAAATCAGGAAGAAATCAAAATTTTTTGATTGTTTGCTTTTATGATTAATAAAAGCTTCATCTTATTCCCACCTAGGGGTATAAATATGCATGACTGCATAACAAGCAGTAATGGGTTATTGGTTGGAAAACTTTGTTTGTTCAAAGTCAGTAATACATCTTGGACATTTATAAGCCACAAAGTTTTTTCCAAGTGAGATGGTCTAACTCTATCGGCTCGTTCCAGGGACACATCCGAATTATTCTGGTGATTAATAGAATACATCAGGACTCCTGTTCAGCTTGTGAAACTAAAAGATTTGCTCACTTGTTTGTACCTACCTAGATAGCAGAAAGAAAAAAAACGCTGATGATCTTAAATTCTCTTGTTCCTAACTGTAATAAGAAGTGAAGCACCACCCTGAAATATATTGCATATTTGTAATGTCACACAGAGACACACTAGATTGCGAGTGCTGATACAGTGGCATTTAACAGGAGGGGAAAAAAAATCACACCATCTTTTTTTCTCCAGAGATAATGATCAGGTTTTACTTTTAGCTTCTAAAAAAAAAGAAGAACAGCACCTTTTCTCACACCACTGTTCATATTAATGAGAAATCCAGAAGTGGAATAAAGGAGACAGCGAACACTGGGTTAAAGTAAAGTAAAAAAAATAAAAAAGATTTCTATACAAATCAGTTGCATGGAGTAACAACTAAAGGCTTGAGGCAAGAGCCAAGATAACAAGCACAATGATGGTGATTTGAATGATAGTTGAAGCTTTAGAAGCTGATCTGTTTTAAACAGAGTGAACAGTTAAGGAAGTGAAGAAAAGCCGCTGCACCGCTCTCTTTAGGTAGAGATGAAGCAATGGGTTAAATCCCATTATCAGCAGGCGGTTAAATGGCATTTTGTGAAACCACTAGAAAAAGTGGATTTGATGAGTGAATTATAAAGATATAATATGTAATTGTTTCAAAGTGAAGGGTTGCTTTAAATACAGCCATTTATACAACACTTAATATTCTTTGGGCATATCCTTTTTTCTTGCCCACAGAAATCTCTTATGGTTCCTCTCTGCTTTTACTCACCCAAAGCCGGATCCGCACACTCTTTATACTGTTCCGGTGTGCAGTATGGAGCGTCTCCTAGAAAGAAAGGAGGCACAAGCATGTGAGCAAGAAGGAAAGAAAAACAAAGAAAAATAGGACAGGTGAGATACACCATATCACATAGGCAATAAAAAAACACATAAACACCAGGACCAAAGCTGAGAGCTAATCTGAATCTGAAATCAAGCAAACCGGTCAATTAAGTACAAAGAAACGAGGGAGATGTAAAACCAAAATGAAAGGAGTATAAAAAGAACATTATGTTCTCTCGCTGAAAGCAGATAATATGTCACGAGCGAAGCAGTAGCAGGTAGTTCTTTAATTAAACCATGTCTCTGTCAATCACGCTGTCCTTATCTGCCTCTGAGTTCTCCTTCAAATCTGATCTCATCATTTAATTGATTTCATTAATGCCTTACCTTACCCGCTGCAAATGCAAGCCAGAGAGAGAAAGGGATCGAGAACAACAAGTACATCCAAGATACAACAGATTACCGCACGCCATTACCGCTCTCATTGCTCATCGTTTTGCCGCACACATATCACCCTAATGAGAAAGGTCTTGAGAAATTATCAACCAGAGCATGGTGTGTCCAAGTGCCAAATGCTCAGTGGCATCCAAACACCCTGAGCCATTTACAAAGCAGAGTAACAGCTTTAAATGCACCTGAATTCCAAACTTGAACCCGTCCATATCCAAAACAGCCTGACAATTTGCCATGAGTAGGTTAATGCTTTTGTCCATACTAAAGTATTATGTTTGCGCCATTCTGGTGCAGCAATGAACAGACAGACATATTTGGTGCCTGTGTGCTATACATGTGTCTTAATGGAAGACTCTGTGTTGGCCTTTACCCTGCCCAGTTGGTAGCTACTGATATGGGAGAGCTGACTGGTGGGCAGAACCTGGTAGGTAACCAACTTGGGGAAAAAATGAGGAAAAAAATATACCCCAAATGGTTGTGTTGATTTTGTTGATTTCTGCCGTTCCAAAATGTTTTCTGAATAGGATTCGGTTTCTATGAATGTAGCCTTGATTTCCAGACTAAAATGCAAAAACTTTGTGATTTCTGATTTTCTTTTAAGTGTAGCCATGATCAAGGTTTAAGCCAGAAGCAGGAAGAAAGCTAGTATTTTCTTAGCACTTCTTATATCGCCCTCAAGATCTTTCTCCACCATGTACAAACTATCTTCTCAAACTTTCAGCGTCTACCCACAGGCAAAAAACAAACAAACAAACAAAAAAACATACCACATAGACACCAAGGTCACGTATCTCATAAACAAGCTTTCTGTCTTTCTGTCAGTTCCAGAGGTCTCTACAATAAGTGGAGCCCATTCTCATAACAACTTTCATAATTAAACCCCACTGGCATGTAGTCATAGCAACCAAGTCCTAGTCAAGGCTGAGTGAGAAACTAAATAGGCCTTCATGCTCCAATACTGAGCTGGAATTGTCTGTCATGTTGAATAGGTGGATTTTTAAATCAGAAGGGGCCTTTTCGTTCTGTGCAAAATTCGTACTGTAGCACAGAAATAGGAAAAACACAAGTAAAATCTTCTGCAGGTGCAGTCTAACAAACTTTGTCTCGTATCTAAGTGATAAGTGCTTTACATATTATAGCCTCGTTTTAAAATAAATACAAATACCTCAATCTTGCAAAAAGTCCTTTACGTGCCCTTACAAAACTGACTGTCTCTGCATTTAAAACATCAGAGTGTTTAAAAGAGTACGTAATACGTTTCGCAATTTTTTTTTTAACATAAAGCTGAAATTCTTTTCCACACTGTGTCCTCACTGGACCATTTTTATATTGGATCTGATGCAAATGCAAAGATCCAAAGATTCTTCAAGTGGATAGAAATACAAATCGGATTGGATGAGACAATTTTATGCTGAATTATTAACATACTATTAGGCTGCATGTAAACAAAGCTAATGCTGCAACAAACTAATGATGTGAGCAACGATAAATGGTAAAAAGTCCTCACCGGGCATGTGCACCATGCGACAGTTACAGTTCTCTACCAGGTAGCGCGTCTCACAGTCGATGCGACATGCTGTGATGCTGTAGGTGGTAAAGAAGTCTGAGTCAATGGGCTCGGACCTGCAGTCACCCCATGGAGAGGGCAGGTAGGTCAACTGCAAGAAGAAAGGTCGAAAAGAAAGAATTCATTCATTCATTCATTCATTCATAAATATAAAAGAGAAGACAATTCTATTGAAGAAAAAGATATTGAAACTATTTTATGTTACACACTAACATGCAGGGACCTCATTTATAATATATTAACCTTAGTAACTACTTACTACGCAGTAGTTAGAAACTTTTTGGCTTTTTTATTAATATATATATTTTTTTAAGAAACACTGCAGCATGTTCTTTTAGGCCAAAAAAAACACTTTCTTTCCAAAAGCTCATAACAAAACCCACACCAACACCCCCATGCACACACTTAAACACACACAATCCGCAACCTTTGTGTCCTGTGCTCCTGAATGCTTCTCAAAAGCACTCTTGCACTAATGCATTAGCATGCCGATCCATCAATTCTCATATCATGACTGTTTACAGCCCAATCTAATTACTAAAATCCCCATGATGGTTTTCTCATCTGATTGGATGGGGGGTAAGAAAAAAAAAATCATAAAAAAATACAACCCACAACTGACAGCTCCTTGGAGGGAGTCTTATTCAGAAGATGTAGTGTTTTTATCCATTCCTGCATAGCAATGACTTTATTTATGGCAAATGTGCAGTAGTGGCTTAGTAGTGCAGGTTGTGAGTTTGAATCCCAGGACTGCTAGAGTTAATGTTGGTACTCTGGAGAATGGCCCTCAATTACTAAGGCGAAGTACCTGAATTGAATTCTGCCACAAATGTTAGTCTCTTTGAGTGAAAGCATCTGCCAAATGAGGAAACCAAACGTGTCTAGTGTTAAATCTGTTTCCAGAAGCATTTAGAAAGCTTGTTTTAAAGCCAAGTACCGCTGTACAGGATTTGAAAAGAGACTTTGCTTCAGGCGATATGGAGGTTGTGTATGTGTGTTTATAAGGAAGTGTGTGTCCTGCGCCTGAAGATAGGCTTCCAGAAACCAGAAAAAAAAGAAAAGAAAATAAACAGCACAGTGCAGCATCTAAGCTGTATTTCACACTGCATACTAAATCCTCATATAGGGATGTACTTATAGTAATCTAAAATATATGAATATAAAATGAATTAAACTGGATTTATTCAGAATTAAAAATGTTTTAAAGCAGCCTAACAAATTTCTCCTGTACCTAGATATAACATCTAGATTTTCTTCAACCCTCTGTCTGTGTGTTCTGTTGTGCACGATGGGAAAAGTGCAAAAAGCTGTATATACTGTATATATGTATATTCACTGTATATATGTATACAGTAAGGGAAAATAAGTATTTGAACACCCTGCTATTTTGCAAGTTCTCCCACTTAGAAATCATGGAGGGGTCTGAAATTGTCATCGTAGGTGCATGTCCACTGTGAGAGACATAATCTAAAAAAAAAAAAAAAACAGAAATCACAATGTATGATTTTTTAACTATTTATTTAAATAAATTTGATCAGGGTGTTCAAATACTTATTTTCTCACTGTGTAAATATATATATATATATATATATATATAAATACGGTATATATAATCTTCACATTTGCACCTTATATAGTATCATTTTATTATATATTGCACATTTGCATCTCCATACTACAGTACATTGACTGTATATTTGTAAAGTTATATATTTATATTAGGTTTATTTATATACATTGCTTTTTGCACTTCTGGTAAGATGCTAACTGCATTTTATTGGCCCTCTACTAGTACTTTGCACAATGACAATAAAGTTAAGTCTAATCTAATCTAGTCTAATCTAATCAAATTTAATCTACACTATATAGACAAAAGTATTGGGATACTTGTCTTTTCCAGCCATACAGGTTATTTCCCAAATGGTTGCCACAAAGTGAGAGGAACACAATTTTAGAGGATGCCTTTGGATGTAACAGCAATAAATATTCTCTTTGCTTTAATCCACAACTACTTTAAAAAATTTTGTGGAACATCTTCTCAGAATAGTGAAGGTTGTGATGTTCAAAAAGCGCATACAAATCTTGTGGTTACTTGGTCACAAACTAGTGTAATTCTATATGCATTTCCCTAATGCTCATGGCAGGCAAGCAGGTGCACCATGCCTTGAAACAACTTTGCATAAGAGGCATCAACAATATAAAATGCTGTCCGGACAAAACTAAAAATATTCAAGATATCTTGTTATTTCATAAACAGGACGGAATCCACATTCACTCATCATGACACCACAGTCCAAACTCTTCCGATACCCATAAGCAAAAACCGCATATTTGGGCATTATAGTATTTTCCCAGCGGTGAGAACTACACTAAGTCAACTTTATATTTCTGAGTAATAGACTAAAGTTGACTTTGTATAGCTATGACAGCTGGAAAGCTATTTTAGCTATTTTAGTAGGTGCTTATGGTACTAGGGTGTCAGGGTTCACGATGAGTGGGAGATCTCCAATGTTGGCTTAACCTTTTCTTCCCTTCCCTTCTCTCTCACTGGCAGAATTTGTTTTTATAAAATTAAGCTACCAAAATACTGCCAAAAATAAAAGACTTTTTACCAAAGACCTACGATCAACTTTACTTGTCTGATCTAAAACACTTATATTATCTTAGAATTTGTCTTATCTTAGAATCAACCATTTGAAATCCATTTAACTACCTTACACAAATATCCCCAAAAGTCCCAGAATCCCTAAAAAATCTAAACCTTAACAATATTTCCATGCAAGCTAACGTCGGTAAAATCACATAGACAAAGCCCAGTCCCGCAGATCACACAGACAAGTGTCTCGAAGCAGAACAAACAGTAGCTCAAACACCAGCCTGGTTTCAAAAGCTTGATCAGAGCTGCAACTCTGACAGCTTGTTAGTAATGTTTCAAGATCACAAACCCTTTTAATTTTACCAACCATATACACTCCCATATTACACAACCCACATTTCCTAAACCCCACCAACCGTCATTTCAGACCAGCACCACTGCTGGTCTGAATTAATCAGTTAATCAGTTAATCCTTCCTTTAAACTACAATATTCTACTATCCCTATTACATTGAAATCAACAAAGCTAAGAAATCCAGATCTTATAAAACTAACCATTGGCAAGAAAATGGTCTTTAGGCTTACATCTGTTTAGGGCTTCAGCTATCGATTATTTTAGCAATCGAGTATTCTACCGATTAGTCCATTGATTTATTAAGCAATCGGATAAGAAGTCCTTTTTCTTTATTAAAAAAAACAATAGTAAATTGACAAGAAATAAGACGGGTCTCTTAAAACGAACACGTAATTTGTTTCCTTTTTAAAAACACCCCAAAACAAAACCATGTTTATTGCTGAAATTGCAATCTGTAAAAAACTAAACCAATTTAGTGCATTTAATTGCCATATTACATCAAAATACAAATAGAAAAAAATATAAATAAAAAAAACATTAATAAAAATATATAAATAAATTTCAAATTACTTAAAAAAAAAAAAAAAAAAAAAAAAAAAAAAAGTGGAGGCACACTGTATGGGGTTTTCTTTATCTATTGGTTTAAAATGATCCCAAACTTTGTAAACTTTCTGTTGTTTCTTTTGGCCTGAATCTTCTTCTTGGCCCTCACTGTTTTCTCTTCGTTCCTGTTTTTTATTCTGCAACGTCTTCTGTGTTTTCCTTGTCTAGGCGTTTCATTTATAAAGGTGGTGTACGCACAAAACGAGACTGAAAACGTGTGAACGGCACATTCGACACAAAGGTTACGTATTATTAAAAAAAGCCCTGTTTTGTGCGTACGCCAATTTTATAAATGAGACCCCAGAGCGGTTCAAAGTTTAGTGAGTGGTGCGTCAGTAATAATGGTCCATAAGGAAACACAGTGCTTCCTGTGCAGTTAAATGAACCAAACGAAATAATTTGCCTTTGATGCTTTTTTTTTGTATTCGAATTACTCAAGTTACTCGACGAATCGATCCAGCCCTACGTCTATTGTACTTCCACTGTTAAATGTACTTCAACTGTTGGTCTCCTTATTGCTGGTGTTCACGTTTGTAGAAGTTTGAATCAGTCTGCTTCATATGACTTGTGAAATATGTAGACAGACTTTTGATGCTATCACTCAATGTTTTTATGTAATTCAGTTCAATCTCCAAGAACCACCGACTACCAGAAAGAGGCTGTTTAACTTCTTTATAAAACAACCAAATGCAGATCGTTGTTACGGCCTGTTATTGCGTGATATAGTATATGAGAGTTCAGGCTTGTTGTTATGCTAGACGGAACGCTTTTATGGTAGCGACTGATCATTTTTGTAAGCGTGTGACAAAAAGCTATGATTTGAGCAACTGTCTCAAACAACAAAGCAGCAGTGCAGCATGTGAACTGAGATAATCCCAGTTCTGGCTGGCTTGGTGGTGCAGTGGAGAGCACTGCTGGTTCCATCCTGACATCTGCATTGCACGCGTTCTCCCCATGTTCATATGGGTTTCGTTTCAGGTTCTTCAGTTTCCTTACAATTGATAGTGAGCTTGGCTATGCTAAATTGTCTCTAGGTTTAAAAGAATAGGTTAAATCTGTGCCCAGTGTGGGGACCCAGGATGGGATCCGAAGTGAACAAAAAAAAAGATTTCTATGCAAATTAGGTATGAGTAAGCAAACAATTGGTGTGACTAATTTCCCATGGTGTAAATAAACTAAACACTATTTAAAAGGTGAGGAACCATTTAATGTGCCCCACACTGACTTCCTGTTTTAGTGAAAATAATATGGGAACTTTCTTTACAAGTGTTTTACTTGTAAACATTTTCCAAAAACATTTTTATACACACACACACACACACACACACACACACACACACACACACACACACACAAATATAATTATGTATAAAGAAAAAAGGGATGTAAATACATTCTGGATCCACTTTATATGTCTAAGACTGAGACATAGCCAGAACCAAAGTGCTTCTTTCTTTCTTTTTTTTTTTTTTTTTTTACCAGAAAATCTTGAAAAAAATCAAGACATCTTTTCTGGATATTTAATGCAATGTAGCTTTGTACATATGCAGTGTAACAGGGTGCTGTTTGTACTATGCAAAAGGCACTGCAGGGAAGAGCCAAGTAGTTTAAAAAACAAGAGAAAAAAAAACAAAAAAAAGTAGCTTGTCAGTCAATTTGACACAGACAGCAGGGAGGACAGGTTACAAATATGATTACTCATGTTTTTGAACCGGGACACCTGGCATGTACAGCAGGAAATTAAATAAAAGTCTTTGTTGATGGAGTAGACACTCCACCTGTGTGACTGTGGAGTGCAAGACCTTGTAAATAGCTCAGTAGAGAGAAAGAGATGGTGTGTCTAAAGGTTATTTCATTAAAGCAGATATTTTATAATACAATGTATTCATTATTAAGACATTATAATAATTTGCAAACACCAAATCTTCTTCAAATGCTTTTGTATAGGTTATTGAAAAAAATGGCAAATCACCCTGCCAAGAAAGACAAAAAAAACGAGAGATTTTAAAGAGGGTGGATTAGCAAGTCACAGCCACCATTTTACTTCCCTGAAATGTCGGTAAAAGGAAAAAATTTATAATTTTCCTTCTACTTCACAATTATGTGATACTCAGTGTTGGTCTATTACATAAAATCCCAATAAAATACATTTAAATTTGTGGTTATAACATGACAAAATGTGGAACTATTCAAGGGGTATGAATACTTTTACAATGCACTGTATGTGCAGACAGAGATCACAATAAAGTCCACACTGAAATAAGTTCATAGTGAAATATTCACGATGTATTTAGTGATTCTGGTGCTATTTTTTGTATTTTTTATTTGGTTTATGTATTCTTGTGATTGTGAACTTGGCACATGCTAATGTGACATTGCTAGCACAGTTTCGATAGCGTGTAATATGTGAAAAAAAAACCCCAAAAATTGCTAATAGATTTCGGATTTTGTGAACTCCTACAAACAAAAAAGCAACAGCTTCTTTTCTTCCTCAGCATTTACAAGTCATGTCATATTTATAAGAATTCCCAAATGCATTGAAGTTTTGCATCAAGGCTAATGCTGGTGGTATCTGGTGGTATTAGCAAAAAAAAAAAAAAGAGGAGAAGTTAAGGTTTTTTTTGGCGGCTCAGTTTTAAGAGGAGTGTACATCCCTTAGTGATGCACAAAAACCCCCGAACAAACAAAAATTAATGACATGAATGAAATTTAAGCATGTGCTTTCAGCTTCTCCGTATATTTAATTTGCTAAGTACTGCTTTACACTTTGCTTATTGAAATGTTATATGGACATTCTGCACATTTCAATCAAATTGCTCTTTCATGTAATTTTTGGCAATATTAATAGTGAATCAGCACAAGCAATAAATAAAGCATTAACATAGATTTTTATAGACAGCTTACAGTTCATTATATTCCTGACTCCAGAAGGTGGAGTTTGTGTGAATGCTTTAATGTAGGAAGTTCAGTAACAGGTTATCAGTTTTCTTAAACAAAGCATAAATCTTTCTGTTGCTGAACAGCATTGTGGGTAATTAAAAAAAAAAACATTAGCCATTGTTAAACCAGATTAACCTATGAATGGAAGAAGCAACCACCTATGCAATGCGTAGGAAATACAAAATACAGTTGTACTAAACAGACACAGGGGCTTTGTTAAGGGGGATATGAACAGCTTTAATGAAAATGTTGTAGGTTCCAAAAATGTTTAAATATTACTCCTGCTCCTGAGTGTCAACATTTACAGCTCAGGGCTACTCATCAGGAGGTCAAAAGTTCAAGTCCAAACAGTGCCAAGCTGTCACTTGGGCCAATGGCTTTATTTATACATAGTTTGCAAATAATACATGTTTTTAGGTTAGTTTTTCGAACTAAACCCACTGCATACATTTTTTAATTAGATGAACCAAAAAAAGACTTAGTACAATAGGTCTCAGTGTCAGTAATCGACTCAACCTTTTCCAAATAGTAATAAATTAACTTTTTCCCCAAGCACACTCTCCAAAAAAAAAAATTTCTTCTGATATTTTCTCATTTTGCGTACTTAGCCTAGGTTCAGAATTTCAAAGACTGCAAGATGTTGCAACCTGATTGTGACTTATTTTGTCTTCTGGGCCAAATAACGTCTGTTTTGTGCATTTGCCGTTATTAAATATGTAATTCTGCCTGTATACAGGGTGGGATCTATGCAGAAAGATTAATCTAGCACTCGTGTAATTTGCTGCGGTCTCAAAATCACTTCAGGCATTGCAATTAAATGTGCAATAGGACTGAAGAGCAGGTATTATATTTGCACAAGTAGATTTTTGCCATTTAAAAGCATCAAACCAATTACTTCATTATAATTATGCTGCTATATCATTATGATTATGCTTCTGTATCTCTGTATCTTGAATTAGTAGAACCGTAATATTACACTGGAGAAAAATTTCACTGCACATTTACACCTCTGATGCTAAATCTTTTAAAGAACACTTGCAAAAAGGTTTTCTTTACATACCCTAATGAATAAAACACCAATATTTTACTTTGTGCTCACATTGTATACGCAACATTTTTGACATCTTTGTGTCACAATTGTTGTGTAATTGTAACTATCCCCTTGTCAGCTTTGGCAATGAAATGCCCACAATGAGAAGCTAAACACACCAGACTGTCTAGGAATGACTAGAAATCTGACGAATTGATGAGTATGTATAAGGTGATGGGGATGCAACAAACAGGAAGTGTACTAGTGTAATTTATACCTATTATAAACTGGAGGGATGTAGATGAGGTTAAGGAAGTGTTCACATGCGGCAATGCTGCGATAAATCGTTTTTTGAGTGCTGCTTTAAGAGCGGTAGAACATCACTGGAAGACGACGAGAGATCAGGAACACCTTCCCGAATATGCCATAACGATCCACATGATCTCACTTCTGCACCCAGCCTACTTGCCAGAATTGGATCCTGTGGACGTCGCCTGTGAGATGAAGATGAAGATTCTCCTCAAGGGTCGCCGTTTGACACCATTGCGGAGATTCAGTGCGAATAGCAGTAGGTGCTTAAAACTCTTCAAAAAGAAGACTTCGGCACACATTCGTGAAGGGGCAGGAACACTGGGAGGTCTGTATTGCTTTGCAAGGGGACTTTTTTTTTTCCAAACCAGTGATAACCAGGTAACAGACAGGAAAAAGATTTACTGTTTGAAACATTCGTCTGTGTTCATCAGAGTAAGCTGATGAGAGACTGCTAGTAGTAGAAACAGCCAGAGTGACCAAGATAATTAATAAAGGTGAGACCAGTCTGGTCAGTTTGCAAAGGTTTTCTCTGTCAGAGTAGGGAAAGGAATGAGCATGTAGCGCATGAGCACTGCTGAACATAAATAGCTCCAGCTATGATCTTAAATTAAATGAACAGGAGGGTGGGGCTGGTCTTAAATCAACAAAAAACGCTTTTACTGCAAGCTGCAAACAATTGTGTTGCTCTCAATAACAAGAGCCTGCAGCCCTTATTCACTATCAGCATGGCAAAAACACCAGCTACAGGAGTGAAAAGAAGCCCACCCACACACACACTGTGCTGAGTGTTTGAACACACACTGAGTGTGTAAACAGGCTTGTTTATGCTTACCGGTATAATATCAGCGTATCAGCCAGCACTTCCATCCTCTGTGTGTGTTTAGTTTGCATGGTTTACGTGCAGAGGGGTTGACGATAAGAAAGAGATGAGAGCAGGACACACACACACTGGGTAAAGAGAGTGAGAAACTCAGTGCTAGTGATGAGATCTGCATGCAACAGCAAAGTTAAGTGAGCTGGACGTGAAAGAAATCGATTTTGTTTCAAGTCGAGAATTTCATTCGTCTCCAATTACGAGGGCCAGAGAGCTGACCGGTCACATATCAGCATCAGGCCACCGCTCACTTGCTCACTGAAAGGATTAAGAGTGACATTTCCTTTTTGCAGGCTAAAAGAAACCTGTGGGTTTGTTTCTGATTCCAGACTGTAAGACTCTACATTTCTTAATCTTTATAAAGGCCTACACTTCATAGCATATATATATATATATATATATATATATATATATATATATATATATATATATATATATATATATATACTAGGATTCTAATTGTCCTGTGTGCCAAAAATACCCTCAACACATACTTTAAAAGTGTATTGAAGAATATCTTCATCAGACATTTGACCTTGATGTGACCTCTAACCAACTCACCTGGTGTTTACCCATTGAGCAAGGCCCTTCACTCTATCTACTTGCCATCAGGTCCACGGTACCCTGCGTTCTGACCCCAACTTTCTAAAAAGCTGGCATGTGCAAAGAAAGAATTTTACTGAAATGTAAATGAGACTAAATGCAGTCTTCTCCTTCTTCTTTTTCTTCTTCTTCATAGTACAAACTACTTGTTTGATCATGCTAATAAAAATCGCAGATGGACAATTCAAACAAAAAAATATTAAAAGTGGCTAATGTCCACTTTCTCCCAAACTGGAACTGCTGAAATACGTAGCCCAGCATACTGCACAGATTCCTTTTATTACCAATAGCAATATTTGAATTTAAAGGGGTCAAATTAAATTCAGAATAGAATTTAAACCAACAGCTGATCTTGAATAATTGTGCTACTATCATTCACTATTCATATCCATATGCCACATTCATTCTCTTCATTTTTCTGTGTTCACACTGGTGAAAATGAATGCACTACACAGTCACTTTAATTCCACTAAACCCCGCGGCTTGTATTAACCATGTTTACAACCCTGCTGCATTCTTAAACTGTTTTACATGTTTATATAATTATATGTATATTAATTCGTATTTTGTTTCTTACACCAATCAGGCATAACATTATGATATTATAACAATAACACTGATTATCTCTTCATCACGGCACCTGTAAGTGGGTGGAATATATTAGGCAGCAAGTGAACATTTTGAGTCTGATGAGGGCCATCTATCTATCTATCTATCTATCTATCTATCTATCTGTCTGTCTGTCTGTCTGTCTGTCTGTCTGTCTGTCTGTCTGTCTGTCTGTCTGTCTGTCTGTCTGTCTATCTATCTATCTATCTATCTATCTATCTATCTATCTATCTAAGAAATTAAAAAAAATGAATAAAGAATCCATGTAATTATGTCAAGCTGTGAATTTGTGTGAATTGTCTGTACACAGTCATTCAGCAATAGTGAAATAATACAAATTAAATGTTTGATTTTTGCCTCATATTCACTCTCTAAAACTCTAAGAAGACATTTTTCTTTCTCCAAATATATTTTTCTTGCATGGCTTACAACATCTGACCTCAAATGATATCAATCTGGAATAAATAAAAAAAAAAAAAGCTTTTTTTCACCCTTAGAATCACTGCTGTGACAAAAAAGTCAGCCTGTAGCTGCACCCCAAAAGAATACTATTGAGAGAAAAATTCCCAGTATGAAAACTCCATTATACAACAAAGTGAGCTATATTGATTTTTTTTTTCAGATCTTATAGCTTACAATACTGCTCGGGTCCATAACCAGTGTCCTCAGTTGACCAAAACAGAATGACATTCAGTAGCGGTTTCTAATGTCATTTTTGTGTGATGACCTAAAGCTGACTAGAAAAATCAATTTGTAAAACTCCTTTTAATTACTGTTGCCTGAAGACCACTAGCCGTCACATCTGCAGAGATTAATTCAGGGAATCGGATGGCGGCAGTCGCTTACCCTCTGCTCCTGGCAGGACACGAACGTCTGAAAGCCTGGCGCCACTCCGAATCCCAGTTGATCAATGAAAGGTGGCTCATCCTGAGTGTGGATCTGTACTTTGATGCCGGCTTCAAAAGACGTCTCATCTGGAATGGGAGAAAAGTGATTCAGATTCGATACAGACTGATTCTCTAAATATGGTGGCAATAACAATTTAGGATCTGGTTTCTGCTGGTGGGTGGAAATGTAGCAGTAGGTACTTGAGTCAGATTTTCAATGTTGGATTGGTGAAAACTGACTTCTCAGTATGCCTCAGTATGGTTCATACTGTACTGCATCAGCTATATATGGTTGAAATGACAATAAAAGCTTCTTGACTTGACTTGACTTGACTCGGCCTGAAGAAATGTGCTAGATATAGTGTAGTCTATACTGATACACCATACAGTTTGTTAAGCTTATCATACAATACAAATTTTGCTTTTAATTAATAATCTACATTTACATTTATGGCATATGGCTTTATCCTGAATGACTTACAGTTACCTCAGTTAGGCAGCTAAGCAATTGAGGGTTAAGGGTTATGGACCTTGTTTAAGGGCCATTGAGTGACTGTTGATTAGCCTTTGAGTGGTCCCCTGCTGGTTTTCAATCTATTATAATCTAAAACGCACAGATTCAGTAGTTACAGAGGAAAACCTGTGCCTAAACATTGTGCTATATATATATATATTTATTTTTTTTTATATTTTTTTGGGTTAGGGGTTTATGACTTACAGTTTTCAGAAATAAAATTCCCTAAACTACTTGTTCAACCTCCACATCATGGAGTCAATTGTGCACATTATAAAAGCATTTCTTTCTGCTTTGGTCAAATTGTGAATGCTTTTGTACAAGAATTTAATTGATTGTCTGCTGTTTCCTACATTATCAGTTGTTTATGTCATGCTGATTAAAATATAATACTGGTTTTACCTTAATACTCTTAACCCCCAAAACATCTCAACATCAGCCCACTCATAAGTCATTGAATGCAAAGTGGTTAAACCAGTTGTCATCTGTCAAGCTTGAACTTCTATTAAACTTTTTTTGTAAAAGTGTCTTGAATTGATGAATTGTGCAGATGAATCTTGAATTTCACTAATGGTGAGTGAATGGCATCAGTTCAACCAATAATGAACCAGTTTTCTAAAAGGTGAATCTTGTAAATTCACTAATAAATGAGTACATTTCGTGTTTATGAACTAATTTAGTTAAACGACAGATGCTGGAAACATTGTAAGCTTCACTATGAGTAGAAGTTGAAACCATACAGTACAGACCAAAAGTTTATATATATTATATATACAGTACAGACCAAAAGTTTGGACACACCTGCTCATTCAAAGAGTTTTCTTTATTTTCATGACTATGAAAATTGTAGTCACACTGAAGGCATCAAAACTATGAATTAACACATGTGGAATTATATACATAACAAAAAGGTGAACTGAAAATATATCATATTGTAGGTTCTTCAAAGTAGGCATCAAGAGAATGCCAAGAGTGTGCAAAGCAGTAATCTAAGCAAAAGGTGGCTAATTTGAAGAACCTACAATATGACATATTTTCAGTTGTTTCACACTTTTTTGTTATGTATATAACTCCACATCCATTTTTAAGAAAAGTTAGAACAGCTAAAGAGGTTGGCCAACCCTGAATATATATGTGTTCATATATATATATATGTGTGTGTGTGTGTGTGTGTGTGTGTGTGTGTGTGTGTGTGTGTGTGTGTGTGTGTGTGTGTGTGTGTGTGTGTGTTTGTAGAGAAATTGTTTAACATTTTATAAATAAAGTCTTCAGTATTGCAATTGCTTTGTAACAATCATAGGTGAAGCTGTAAATACGTTTTCCCACACCGGAAAGTACACTATATAAGTTTGTGGACACATGACCATTCCACATTTAGTCCACATTTACTGCCATAATATCCTCCGCTCTTCTGAAAAGATGCTTGTGGAGATTTGTGCTTATTCATTGACAAAGGGTTTAGTAAAGTCAGGTAATGATGTAGGGTGAGGATGCCTGTAAAACATTCAGCATTCCAATTCATCATTCTTTCATCAAGGTGTTCCGTAGGGTTGAGTTCAGAGTTTTATAGATCTTCTACACAAAACCCAACAATAGACATGTAAATAGACTTTGCTGTGTGCATCATCATGGCAGAACACGTTTGATCTAATGCTACAGCATCCAAAAATTTTCTATACAATTATGTGTCTCAAAATTTGTGGTAACAGTTTGGGGAAGAAGGACTTGAGGTGAGAAATATAGAGAAAAAACTGGTAGGAATGTGAATGTAATTCTGTTTGGTTTGGTTGTCACTCCACTGTTAAATATTTGCCTATAACAGCATGTCTCTTCATGTTTTATTTCATTTATCAGGGGTAGTCTGGCAACAAAAAAAACCCCACTATTAAACTGTAAAGTTGTGCCTATGAGCAAGCACATATCTCTGAATACTTTTAATCACTTTGTATCTCATCGTTTAGCTGCAGTAGCTCAGTAGATAAATAGCGTAGTATATCCTTCACCTAATGCATGCCTTGGTAAATGATTTTTTTTCATTTGCCTACTAAGCAAATAAGCAAAAAATACAACTGCCATGTCAAAAAAACTGCATTCCACAGTCTCATAACATTACTGTAGTTACTGAATAATATGCTTCAAGATAAATAAATAGTATAGTGTAACTAAAGTATATTATCACCAATAATACCTCAATATTTTATTCTATATTAATTACATATCCTAGACCATTTAATAAACAGGAACCAGCTGAATCTTGGATCATCCAAAGCTTTCCTTCATTACAGTTTATTTATTTATTTTTTTATTGCCTTTGGCTAGTTTACTAAGTTAAAAAAACATATTAGAGAATACAGTGGAACCTCGGAGTATCAAAAGGTCGCGAAAATTCGGAACTCGCGACCGGTCTTGGTCCCTAACCCTCGCGAGTTCCGAATTTTCGCGACCTTTTGATACGCCCCTTCCAACCCAGTAAAAACCCAAAGAACACTATACGAAATTGATTTAAATGAGTAAATAACACTATTTTACTCCATAACACTTAATTATTAGACAATTTTAATGAGATAAACCTTGATTAGAAATGTTAAAACTAGCGTTTTGAGCAGCTCGCGGTTGCTCACGAGCCGATCTGAATGAGAGTCGCCGGTCGGAATGAAAGTCGCGAGCTTGCGAGGTCGCGAGCGCTGAGGCCCCGAGGTCACGAGCGCTGAGGCCGCGAGCTCCGAGGTTCCACTGTACTGGCTTTTAGAGGAAGTGTTGAAATATCGGATGGTGTAATATAGCTTGAGGAATTTTTACTTTTAATAGGTTGATTGTTTTATTCTTTTATACCGCAGCAATTAGCCAATCAATACAAACTTTTATTTATTTATAAACAAATGCGATTCTTTTTTTATAATTTGTAGTTACATTAAAACTTATAAAATGTAAATCTGCAAGACAAGTTTACAAGGATTATTCTATGACTCCACTGCAAATCAGTCAACTAGATTATGCAGTGGTCGGCTGTGCAATAGCTGCACTGCCCGCATGCATCATCTCTAGCAGAAGCATCGATACTGACCCTGGGTTTCCTGTTCATTTTTGCAGTACATTACGTCGGTGAATTTGAACTTAAGGCGAATTGTGTGTTCTATAGGAAAGAAAACGCTAAAGTATAAAGGGTTCATGGAAAAGCTTAACAAATGTTTTGAACTGTTTTGGCTGACCTTTTCATACGATGACGTTTTTCTTGAAAAGTCGTTCTTTTAAATGTCCTTGTAAGTGTATCTGCGACCACATTCATTTCTTCTCCCCTGTCAGCCATTGTGGAATAAAAAATCAGCTACTGAATCCACACTAATATATTTGAGCTTGTGCAGTTGCAACAGATGCGTGTTGCGACGACATGACTGGACACCTAGGAGACCTTGGAATTTATTTTTTTTTTTTTAGTTTTTACTCAACTACATTTTGTGAAATCGGTCGTTCCTTTTTATTTACGAGTGGATAAAAATTAACTAGTCAAACACGCAGCAAGCCACCAATCAGTTTAGAGTACATGCTCTGTTTGCCACCTGGGGGTATCTACTTATCACGAATATAAAGTTCAGCATCAGTTTAACAGCAAGCAGAACATTTTGAAAGTAATAAATGATGAAAGAAACACCCATGGCCTCATTTGTTTGATTTTTTTTAAGTAGTCGATCCCCGGTTAGGTAACCAACCCCAGCCACTCTTAGTCCCAAGCCCGGATAAATGGGGAGGGTTGCGTTAGAAAGGGCATCCAGCATAAAAACTTGTGCCAAATCAAATATGCGGATGATCCGCTGTGGCGCCCCCTAACGGGAGAAGCTGAAAGAAAAGTAGTAGTTGAAAAGAAGGTTCTGGGCTCATGATTATTTGAAATGTTATCAATTAGTGTTTGACTAATTAATATTATTCTATTATTAGATTGGTGTGCTAAGAGTAATGTTAGAATCTTTTCACATCAACTGAATTGATTAAGCAAAAGTCTTGTGACCGAAATTATAATAGAACATTATAGCCATAATAAATCATAGTACTTTGGATACTTAAAAACACTTAAAGGCAAATACTTATACTCAAGTGAAAGTTTAAAGGGGGCACTTTTACTTTTACTCTAGTAATATTTTACCTACTGTATCTCTACTTTTACTCAAGTACATGATTTGTGCACTTCATTCACCACTACTATATATTTTACATTTGTGTTCTATTTACAATGCTCATGTTAATGGCACATAGTGTTTTGTTCTTTAGTTTTTGTTTTAGTTGTGTTGTGTTTTTGGTCATTTTATTTGATTCAATTTATCCACAATTGCACCAATTTCAGCTTCCCGAGTTCTCATTTCACATATTACATAACAGAGTTTTTGTTTTCACTTGGCTAATAGCAGCAACAGCCACTCCTTTTTTCTTTGTGAAGATGTGAATTAGACCCAGCTACAGAACCGGTCACCGATCAGAATCAAGAATGAAAGAATGCAATTCTATTTTACTCTCATTGATAAAAATAAAAACGGATTCATGTGCATTCTGCTGCTAGATACTATGAGAATACTTGGAACTTGATAGTCTGAATAAAAAAATGTCTAAATAAGAATAATGGTTTATTCGTTTATAATAGACATATTGATTAAATGCTAATATTTTTTCTACATACAGCTCAGTTCACAAATATTGAAAATAAAAAGTTAGGGCTTAGTTTGGTTAAACTGTAAAATAAGATCAAATTTTGGAAATATCCCTTTAAAGCATTTTGGCAAAGGTCATCAGGAAAGTGGTGATAAAATGCTCCGTTGAGCATTAGGTCTATGCTGTACTTGATTAAATCATATGTATTATATTGCATTGCTGAAAGGATGCCAAGCTCTTAGCTCGTCTTATAGCCTGTATATTTACTCGAGTAGCAGAGCAGACAAAAACATCTTACAACGTGAAATACACGGCCTTAACTGCGACTGTTTTTCTCTGTATTACTAAAACGTGAATGCTTCTCCACCTCAGTAATGATTATGTGAATAAACAAGTGCTTAAGATTATAAAGAAATCAATACTAGCTTCCTTGTAAGCGCAGATGTGTTCTTCGTGTATAGATTTTACATTAACTAGTGGGATGGCACCGTGCTCAGGCTGAACAAACAGCACGATAGCTCGAAACTGATCGGGTAAAGTGGTTTGCTTTTCATTTTGACAAGTGATTGCAATAATAATAATAAGAAAATGTCCAGTGGTTAACACGTACATCCCTGTGCGGCCTCATCAGCCTCGAAACACCTGAGCAATGAAACCTGACTGTTTACAATGTTCCAGAGAGAAAAACAGAAACCCACATACAGCGACACAAATCCTTCCGCTTATACACACAGCGCAGGGCTATTGGTATAAGCAACAAGGATGCCATCACGTTTAGCTGTGTATTTTGATATATGTTTATATTTTATATACTGTATATATAAAGTGTACATTGTAATTGTGTAATTTCTCAACTTTAATCATTTTATATATTATTTTAAATGGTTGTATTACTGCAAAACAACCGTTATAATAAAAAAAAAACGAAAAATGAGTAAATTGAGTAAAATGAGACTTTTGGCCATATAGTGTCTACTTCTAAAAACAGCCCTACATCATACATTGGATACCTTACATTAAAGGCTTGAAGGAATAAATAGCACGTTTATTATGTTTATCACAGCCAAGTCTGCTCTATCAGTTTACGCTTGATAGTCTGGGTAACATCTGTCTCATTATCCTCCACACTTTCCTTTTATGGTCAATGCTTCCTGTTTTTATTGTCCTGTTGCTACAGTAGTTAATTAGTTCCACCTGTTTCCCATCAGCCCTCATTAATCTGCTGACTTACAGCCCATTAGTATACTCTGTGTGAAGGCAAAGAGTGGCATATGTGAAACTGCAGATAGAGGTTATCGTGACTTCATCCGTTTTTCCTAGTCTTGGTGGTGTTTTTTTTTTTTTTTCCAGAATTATTTTTATTGCTAAGTATCACGGGTTGCATGTACAAGGAATTTGTCATGGTGTGCTGATGCCATAAAAATATGAAAATAAATAAAATAAAAATAAATAAATAATAAAATCTTCTTCTTCTTCTTCTTCTTTCGGCTGCTGTTAGTCATCATCCGTCTCCATACCGCCCTGTCCTCTACATCGGCCTCTTTCAAACCATCTACCTGCATGTTTTCCCTCACCACATTCATAAACTGCCTACTTGGACTTCCTTTTTTCCTCCTTCCTGGTGGCTCCATCCTCAGCATTCTTTTGCTTATGTATTACTTATCTACTTATCTGCACATGTCCAAAACATCTCAATCACACCACCCTCACCTTGTCTCCAAAACGTCCTACATACACAGTCTCACCAATAGACTAATTTCTAATCCTGTCCATCGTCTTTCCCAATGAAAATCTCAACATCTTCAGCTCTGCTACCTCCAGCTCCACCTCCTGTGTTTTACTCAATGCCACTGTCTCTAATCCATACAACATCGCAGGTCTCACCACAGTCCTATAAACTTTCCCTTTCACTCTTACAGATACTCTTCTATCACAAATCACTCCTGCTATCACTCTTCTCCACGCACTCTTTTCTTCACTTCTCTAACACACTCATCATTACTTTGCACTGTTGACCCCAGGTACCTGAATTCCTCCACTTCCTCCACCTTCTTCTCCCTGCAACCGCACCCCTCCACTGCCCTCCCTTTCATTCACACACACTGACTCTGTCTTACTCCTACTGTCTTTCATTCCCCTTCTCTCCAGCATGTACCTTTTACCAATATGCTATTAGCTCAGTGTCTTCCTTGGTCCTGACTTTTTTTCCAGCTATATTGACTATACTTAATCAATCTGTATTTGGTGGAGAAGCACTTACAATGCTGGCATGGAAAGATTTCTGTGACTTTCAGCGTTATGAACAATGCGCTATTATGCGGGAAGCTAGAAGTAAACCAAACTTAAATTGTATTCAGGATGCATCGCAGAAGCAGCAACATTGTGTTTTTATTTTTTATTTACAAAACCAACGTTCAAATGCCATTAAGATTTCAGAATCAGTAGCCAATTTCTCTTTGTCCTGGAATCTATTAGTATTACTACCATACAGCCAACTGGTTTTACAATTCACTTATGTGCATAAATGAAAAAAATTGAGGGCAGCACGAATACTCCTGGTGTGAACTGGTTTTTTCACCCTCGCAAATCTGCCTATTGTGGATTTAATGTAACTGCAACTAATATCGACTGTAGATGTGCAGTGTTAAAATAGTAACAGGCAAAATTATATGTAAATGTTTTTGGGCCTCTGTGGCTTAAACAGAGTGAAAGGTGCGGCATCTGTGTCTGTTTGTTTTTGTGAAAAAGTCTCGGCCTTTGCCCTGTGAAAGGAGGTGGAGACTCTGTGCTTGTCAGACATAGTGCATGTGGTGTCACAAATGTACACAAAATGTTTAATACCATAATTGAACCCAGCAAGAATTTCTTTCTCTGGATCTTTGGCCTCTGTGGCTCAAACAGAGTGAAATAGATGTGACTTTTGTGCCTGTCAGTCTGTGAAGAATGCATGTCCTCTGTTACTGTTAGTTTTAATGAAAGAGTCAATGTCTTTGTGTCTGTCAGTCTCAGTAAAGGAGGTGTGGCCTTTGAGTCTGTACAGTAAGTCTACATGAAGAAGGTGTGGCTTTTGAGTCTGAAAGTCTCTCTAAAGGAGGTGTGGCCTTTTAGTCTGTAAGTCTAAATTTACAAGGTCTACACTAATCCGGATACATTTGAAAACTGAGCTTTCGTCTGAAAATGCTCTGTGTCCACACTGCCACACTAAAATGTAGCCAAACATGCTTAACTTAGACTTACAGATTAAAAGGCCACACCCCCTTCACTTAGACTTACAGATTTAAAGGCCACACCTCCTTTACTTAGACTTACAGACTCAAAAACCACACCTCCTTCATTTAAACTTAAAGAATCATAGATGACACCTTCTTCAATAAGACTAAAGGACACACCTCCTTCAATTAAACTCAAAGGCTAAAACTAACAGTAACAGAGAACATAAAGCCTTCATCAAGACTGACTGACTCAAAAGCCACACCTCCTTCAATGAGACTAAAAATAAAAGCGTTATTACCCTATACCACTTAAAGCACCTTCTTTGCAAAATGTTCCAACAATTTGCTTTACATCTTACCCACATTACATCAAAACATCTCAATCATATTATATTAATGTATCTTTTATAGAATGTACTATAGACATGTATAATGACACATGATACTAATTCAGCAGGAAAGCCATGCTGTGCTACACACAACCCTGCAAAATCAGCATTCTTAAAATGCAGGTCAGACAGACAGACACTTCTCCGGCTGTCTATTTAAACTGGCATTTTGTTCCTCCCATGTCCGACTCTGTGCTTTCTATTCAATTACAACAATGGAAGTTTAGCTACTCTAAGCTACTGAGTAGAAAGCAAAAGATGGAATTGTAAGCTCCCCACGTCCAAATGTCAGCTGATGTGTAATTAACTTGTCTTGCTGTCTATGTGTAGGTCTGTATGTGACTCTAAGTGTGTATGTGCCTTGCTTGCACAACTCTACAGTCTGAATGTGACAAGCGCTCATCTTCTCCAGTGGAGACAGAGAAATGTTGGCAAAGTTGGCCTCAAAAGTGCAATGACATCACTGTGTGACTTCCTGTCACTCTGACTTTACCGCCATGACAGGGTGATAGGGATCGACAGTAACATTCAGAATCCTGCTCTTATTCATATTGCAGGATGAAATGTACATCTGGCAGGAGAGGAATGACTACAGCCGTTGTTTTTACAGAATTTTATATAAGCTCTGGGCAAAATGCATTTGCATTTAAATTTGTTTAGAACTAATCTAAGTAAGAGAACAGCAAGGAGAAAAACAGGTATATTTATTGTACTGGAGATAAATTTCATGGACGACATCATTTGGAAATGATTTGCTATAACCTCATTTACAAAGTAACATATTATAAGCAAGTAATATACTGCTTGAAATCCCCTAGTCTTGATTTGAGCTGGATATATATATCCAGCTCAAATCAAGACTAGGGGATTTCAAGCAGTCTCGCCCTCGGTTACCTCGACAACCCTATTAAGTCGACGTTTTTGAAGTGGAACCGCCAAAGAGTCCCTGAATCTCGCTAGCGGTTGACGGAGTAAAGTCTCAGTGTGTATTTTTTATTTTTTTTTAAATCATTTTAGTGATAAAAGCATGTCTTAAAAGTGCCCAAGTATTTCTCCTACTTGTTCTCTACTTTGGAGCAGAAAATAAGAATTATAAATCAGCATGAAGCAGGAAAGACTGTCACAGTCATAGCACCATCTTCGACTTGCGAAGTTTTTTCTTACGATGGGGTCGTCGTAACGTATCTCAATCGTAAGTAGAGGACTACCTGTGTATAATAGTATTTATAATTTAGCAAAACTGAGCAATTTTGCAGTACTGTAATGTATAAACTTCACAGTGTGTGTGTGTGTGTGTGTGTGTGTGTGTGTGTGTGTGTGTGTGTATATATATATACATGTATCTCTTTTAGTGTCTAGAGACACAATAAAAAGGAAAGAGATGAGAGCTCACAGAAAAAAAATACTGTAGCATCCTCCAGTAGCAGTGTCCCAATATATTGGATGAAAACGTATTAATTAACAATATACATATATTAAATATATTATTAAAGCTATAAAGCTCTGACCTCAATCCTACTTAACCTTTTGGATGAATTCAACAGCTAACTGTACCCCAACGAACTTAATACGAACTCAATAATCACAAATCTCCACACTCTAAAATCTAGTGGAACATCTTTCCAGGAGAGTGGAGGCTATCCTAACGGCAAATGAGATGTTCAAAAAGCACATATGAAACTTATAGTCAGGTGTCCACAAACTTTTGTCTATATAGTATAGGGTGGATATTTATAGCCACACAGTTTATTTCTTGTGCAATTCTTTATTGAGATATAATTTATTCATTCACACAATTCACTTCCATCTGCTCAAGCTTTAGCAGCTCTCCTCTCTCCTGCTTGTATTTTAATGCACTAGTGCCATTTGCCACCCAGCAGTGAGCTATTTTAAATCAGTGAGTGTGTTGAGTTGCGTGTGAGGGATTGTTTTTCTTACCTGTCTCTCCCCACACAGGCAGGTACTCATCCTGTTGAATGTCCAGCATTAGTTCCAGACCGTTGCCCATGCCCCCTTTCGTTGTGATGCGAAGTGGCTGTCCATCCTGGCCAGAGTTGAATGTGTAGCATTTGCCATACCGAGTAAAGATCTGCAGAGAATGAAATGAGAACAGCGCATCAGCATGCAACATCTGGTGCAAACACAGGCTCTAATATTGCAGCAAAAGACGTATAAATCTTTTTATTTCGATAATCTTATAGACATGTACAGTAGATGATTGTGATGTCATGTTGTTGGTTTTTAGTCAGTCTTCAATACCCAATTCATCTGCTTTTTTGGCACTGCTTCGGTTTATAAATATACATTAGGTATGACACTGATTCAGCCATGTGTAAAAGCAGCCTATTAATTCCTATTTCTACCAGCAATACTTTATTAAAGGATGACACGTCATCATTTCATCCATTTATAGTTGCACTTAATGTTGTGGAACGCCTGTGAAAGCAAGTTCCTATTATCACTGTAAACTATAGCAGCTAGAAACATGGCATTCTTTCACCAGCATCTCTTTGGTCTCTCTCTAATTAATTCACACAAAATAAATCAGCTTTTCAAGTTAACTACAATCACAATCACTACAATACGATTTTATGGCTTACTATAGCCCACTTTCTACAAAGTCTATAAACATCAAACAACAGACTTTCCAATGCAGAGGGACATAATGGAATACACAACTCCATTCTTAGTTTTCTCATTACACTCAAACAATTTTGTTTCCTTTTTTAACAGCAAGCCTCGTTTAATTTTTTTGCCTCTGTAGCAACACACATTGGTAACTATAGAGTTGGTCTTTAACTGAAAATTCTTTCTATCCACCCCATGAGATTGCCTTTGATTACTGGAAAGCAGGAGGAAAAAAGAAGTGCAGTCTCTTGTAATTATAAAAAGCCTTTTCAAAGTAATTTTTAAGTTCACTTCAGTATCAGAAACGTTATTTATTTCCCTTGGATATCAGCATGAGCTTCTTTCTTAATGGATTCAGGAAATTAGTCGCTGAACATCCCTGAAACTGTTCATTTAGAAATAAGAATGGAATAATAAGCATGTTAGGTTTCACGAGACCGGAATTCAAGTAATGCAGCATAAAGTAGTTACTGAAGCTGAATGAATGAACAAATAAAGAGCTAATCAGATCGAGTCCCATGGAAAGTGGCGTTCCATTCGGAGCCGTTTCCTCACAGAAACCCTCTCTGATATCGCGTGAGGAAATGCAAGGCTGCTTTCATTACATCGCGATATTGATTTTTATGCTGTGCATAAAGAGAAACCTGACTCCATGAACTCAATCCATGTGGTGTAAATAAAAACAGAATTTGCAGTGTAATGCATGAGAGCCAGGAAGCGAGAGGAGAATAAGGGTATGGTCGGTATGGTCATAGGTCCAGAAACACTAGAGGTAGCAGGAAAATCAGAAATTCAATGGCAGACATGCAGACAGACAGACTGGGGTCAAGGTTGTAAGAAAGAGACAGAAAATGGTTGAAATAGTTACAGTTTTCTTTTATTTTCTTTGAACCACTGTGCCGAAACATAAAACCAATATGTTTTCTGAATCATGAAGTCTTGGCTTCATCTTGTAATTATTGCACCAGTAAAATAGATGTGCTCTTCTGCTTTTCAATATAAATCATATACACAATACACGTTTAATGGGGGCATCTGGATGCATGGGTGTGGTCAAGCTTGTTTTACTGTCTACATTTCAACTTTATAACCTCTATATGACTGTAAAGCTTGGGACAGTGTCTATTGTTACAAGCACTATACAAATAAAACCCTGGTGCTACATCACACAACATAGAGCTACATCACACAACATAGAGCTACAGCACACAACATAGAGCTACAGCACATAACATAGAGCTACATCACACAACATAGAGCTACATCACACAACATAGAGCTACATCACACAACATAGAGCTACAGCACATAACATAGAGCTACATCACACAACATAGAGCTACAGCACATAACATAGAGCTACATCACACAACATAGAGCTACATCACACAACATAGAGCTACAGCACACAACATAGAGCTACATCACACAACATAGAGCTACAGCACATAACATAGAGCTACCTCACACAACATAGAGCTACATCACACAACATAGAACTACAGCACATAACATAGAGCTACATCACTCAACATAGAGCTACAGCACATAACATGAGCTACATCACACAACATAGAGCTACATCACACAACATAGAGCTACATCACACAACATAGAGCTACATCACACAACATAGAACTACAGCACATAACATAGAGCTACATCACACAACATAGCGCTACAGCACATAACATAGAGCTACATCACACAACATAGAGCTACATCACACAACATAGAGCTACAGCACATAACATAGAGCTACATCACACAACATAGAGCTACATCACACAACATAGAACTACAGCACATAACATAGAGCTACAGCACATAACATAGAGTTACATTACACAACATAGAGCTACAGCACATAACAGAACACAGAGCTAAGGACTAAAGTAAAACTTTCTAGCCACATAAAAGTGCATTGTGCAATCTAATTCAAACTGTACAAGACTGTGCAAAGCGGACAGTGTGGGACAGATACACAAAACGCATAATAGGGCAGACCAGTAAACCTAATGTATATCATGTTATACAGTACAATGTGCAAACGAGAACTATAGACAAGAGTGTACTTGTAAATATATCTAAATATATATAAAATGGGTGGTGCTGAGGACATGGATGTGTATAAATAGAAATGTATGCCTATACTGTAGTCTACAATAAGGAGAAACTTTACTTCATGGCTGCACTTAAATACTGTACATTCTAAAGTATCATGTTGTTGTTTTTTTTTGTTGTTTTTTTACTTCACTACATAGCATTGCAGCAAATCTTGCTTTTTAATCCACTATATATATATATATATATATATATATATATATATATATATATATATATATATATATATATATATATATATATATATAAGTGCTGTTCCGGGCAACTTTAAAGTGAATAAATAAATTGCATTAATTGAAAACCAGGCACAAGACCAGAAACAGTAACCCGATGGTTCCAATGAGAGTTTTTGTGGAGAAAACGTACCCACACTGTGTGCCTGTAGCAACAGAAACCTCTCCACAGACAGATATTTTGTGCAGGAGAATGGAACATAGAAATGCATCAATTATTAATAGTATATAAAAGATAGTGCTCTTACATCTTTAACTTTTGATAGTGAAGTCTATTTTGTAATTTTGCTCAAGATAAATTGTAAAAGTAGCAGGTTTTTGTTAAAACAGGGCATTTGTACTTCTGCCAAGCAAAGAAACAGTGTAATTCATCCATCACTGAAAGACTACTGTTGCGTTTCTCTGAGAGAGAAAAAAAAAGAGGAAGAAACAGACTGATGTATCTTGCAACACACACACACACACACACACACACACACACACACACACACACACACACACACACACACACACACACACACACACACACACAGAGCAAGATCTTAACCTGAAATGAGGTGAAAGTTGTGCACTACTAACCACCCCTTTTGGGTCGAATTCCATGTTTTTATTTGTGTGTGTGTGTGTGTCTAAGTTACATTTTTGAAAGTGTCCTCCGTACACATACACACCAGATTTTACAGAGTGTAATGCAGTGCCAATATTTGTATGTTTGTTTAGTGCTCCAAATATCTGTATATGCATGGAATATAAAGCATAATGCATTTATATCTTTTTTTGTTCCCCCTCAAAATTAAAAGCTCTGGGGGGAAAAACAGAGGTAGGAATGTCACATTGTCACCATGCGCTCTGTGAATGATATCGCTAACAGTTTCTCAACCTCAGCTACAGCTATTGTTCAGGTCTGTTTTTTTTAACCTGCTCTCACAGTATTTATTATTTGCAGAGAGTTCTGTAAAAGTGTCTGTGAAAGTGGTTTGTGAAAGGAGGGCAGCACCGGAGTAGGTGATTGGTAGGTATTACAAACTTTGGGCTGAGCAGTGTTCTATGTTTCAGTGAGCAGCAGTACCATTAAGGTGGAGGAAGAGCTGAAAAACATTGTGTGTGTGTTGATGTGATAAAGAAGGAAAACAATGAAAAGTGCAGAAAGAAAGTGAAGGGAAAAAATAAAAGCCTTGTTCTTTTAGTTAATCCCAGCCTGTCGACATTTCCTTATTCCCCTCTGAATTAAGAAGAGTGCTACAGCATGCTCTGTGCCCAATGTTTATGTAAAAATCATGGTCTTTCTTTATCCTGTGGGCTTTGTATCTGACTAATCACTCGCTTCCATATGAAGGTAAAATCCCGAGATTTTATAGGTTTGGTACGTGGACAAATCTATGTTTAGGAATGAAACTTTCAACCGGACAAATCATCTCTTTTTTTATATCCATTCTATTTACTAACTAATTTTACTTACCCATGTGAAACACGTCACTGTTTTGACAGCTCTTAGTTGGAGATACTGAAAGAACACGACTTGGAACAATAAGACTTTGTGTTGAGTCTAAATGAGTACTGTTTTTGAACGTACTGAGGGAATTAGTTTTGATTTGAACTAACTGGGACTTGTGAATGGTGTGAGTCTTACTGGTTCAAAAAGAGGTAAGTGGAGTGGAGCCATGGTGATGAAGAGACTGTCACACTTTTGTGCACAAAGCAAAATCCACAGTTGACAGAATTTGAAAAATAGAATAGCACTGCTGTTGTAATTTCAGATAGAAATGATGATTGAATATATTTTTTTTCTCTGTACAGTTTACACATTGTGTGTGGCAATTGTTATTTTTGATTTACTGACTTACTGAGGTTTGCTTGACAGATATATTCATTTGTTTTTTTGTTCGGTTCTCCATCCTTCTAATAAGAATAGAGAGAGGGAGGATCAGTGCACTGGGGTGAAAATTACCACTGCTAGTTCTAATCTGGATAAGATGATTTGTGAATCTTTTAGGAATACATAAAAAAAATAACAAATAAGAAATAAGAATAATGAAAATAAAAATAGAAATAGTCTAATTATTTTATAATTATTATATAATACATATCTGTAGTTGTAGCTGTTATCTCTCATTATCGGTCCATTTCAAATAATGTGTTTGTAGTTATATGCCTACATTTAAAAAATACTATGAAAAAATGTACTATGGAAATAAGGTAATTAAGAATCAACTCTGCATCAAATGAACATGCAAGTTTCCTAAAGGAGAGATACTGAATAGAGGTGTATGACTTCTAACAAGAATAATTATGAATAAAAGCTATAAATACTAATGAAGATCTGTGGACAAGTCTAAGCCTAAGCAAGGATGAAACAAAATAAAATAATTGATGGAAGCTAAAAAAAAATATAGGTGCTTTTTTTTTCCAGGTAAATCATATTTTTTATAGAATTATGCCCCGCTATTGTGACCTCCTTTTTTGGTTATGTTAATGCTAAGTCACACTCCATGGACTCATGAATAATCATAAAGGTTCCTAGACAAATAAAAAAAAGAGCTCAGATAAAGGTGTTTCATGGCATTTGGGTTCATTACTTCATCTTGCCAAGAAATAGCCAATGACTAATTTGAAAGCACAGTTCCTTCTCTGTAATCAAGCAAAGTCAGAATACTTTAAGGTCGACAAGTTACCGTTAAAGTCACTGTGTTCTACATTATTCACGCGACAAATTGCGAAGCTGTCACTTTAACCCTTACAAGGATGTGTCATGTCTTGTACTTTAAAGATGGTCTGAAATACAAAGAGTCTTAGCTGATCAGCAATGTGGTAGCAGGGCCATGGATGAAAATCTTCGCAAGTCATCGGGTAATGTTCATGTCATACATCAGAATGGAGAAAAAAATTGATTAGCGTGATTGTTGCTGTAAAGTATTTTCAGCATTTATGGAATTTTTTTGTGCCATTTAGCAGACGCCCTTGTCCAAAAAGCTTTGAGTCTCTAGCAATGAATAAATCTACACTGGTATGCTGGATTACAAACTTAAGATAAATCAGACTACAACTTTTGATTTTATAAAGCAAACTTGGAAAGTGCTAATTTGAGTGTTTCAGGAAGAGGTAGGTCTTCAACCGTCGCTTGAAGATAGCCAGGGACTCTGCTGTTCGGACATCTAGGGGAAGTTCATTCCACCACCAGGGTGCCAGAACAAAGAAGAGCCTTGAAGTATACTAACCTCTTATTCTAAAAGAAGGTGGTACCAGTCGAGCAGTGCTGGAGGATCTCAGACAGCGTGGTGCAGTGCGAAGTGTGATGAGGTCTCTGAGTTAATATGATCCATTTTTGGTCTTGTATTCAAGCATCAGTGTTTTGAATCTGATACGTGCAGCTACTGGAAGACAGTGGAGGGAGCGCAGAAGTGGGGTGATATGGGAGAACTGGGGCACATTGAACACAAGTCACGCAGCTGCTTTTTAGATTATTTGCAGTGGACGAATAGCGTTCAGAGGAAGACCTGCCAGCAGAGAGTTGCAGTAGTCCAGGCTTGAAATGACAAGAGACTAAACAAGCACCTGGGCAGCTTATGTAGACAGAAATGGTCAAATCCTTAGGAAGCTAACTGATTAGCTTAGCTTGCTAGATTAGATTCTCTGCTATATTGCATTGCAGTTAAATAGCAAGTCATTGATTAGAAAAGTCATATGTGTCATGAAATGTTTCTTTATCAGTCCCCTAATTTACTGAATGACAGTTGGCATGATAAGTACTTGGCCAAAACGTAAAAAGTAAATCCAAGATAAATGCAAAAAACTGAAGGACTCTCTGAAGAGAATTGCTGGCAAAGTATGTCACAGTTGTCATGACGCTGATTCATACGACCAGCTTCCAGCCAATGAAAATGAGAAACAATATGAATCAATTTAGCATATGTCTTTGTTGGGCAGCAAAATCGAGCAAAGTTCTGTGTTCTGTGACTCTCAATTGCGTTCGACCTCAAGCATGAAGACAATGACAGAATTAATGTATGTTTTGTATTTTTAAAAGGCACTGCAGGCCACACACTCAAGTTTTCCCTAAAATGCATTAACCTAATGAATGGAAACCTGAGCATACAGGTTGAAAATAGGGGTGTGCATATTGATGCCCCTTTAAATATGTCAACAACACTGCAACATACATGTAGAAGATCAGTAAATGGTTTACTGTATTGTGGTCAGTCACAGAAGCCATCAGTTCTTAAACTGAAACTGACAAGCAAAGCTGTCAAAACGGATAAAGTTAAAATGGACACATATTCTTCACTGGGAGTAGAAAGCAAAACGGCCTCACCTTTTTCAGTCAGTGTGGTAGGCATAGTGGCCACGTTTTCTTCCCAGGGCATGGCAAGCAAAGTGGCCACACGTTTTTTATAGTTGGGGGTGGGGGCTTGCTTTTGGACTAACAGGAAGGTTGTCATGTTACTTTTACTAGAACTAACTAATAATTCATCAATTTCCTTAAGGGATAAATGTCATTATGCTTAATTGCAGTTTTCAAAGGCAAAAACCCAGGCTCAAACCAAAAGCAGGCATTGTCTACCAGGGTACACATTCAGCTAGTTGCAACACTTATTCCAATATTTTACAACCTTCTGGCCTTTTGAAGGATCCTGTATTCCTTACAATAGATTACTAGCTACTATACACCTTCTAAATAAAATATACCACCCAAACTTTAATGTTCTTTTAGAAAGCCCAGCCATTTTCATCGTTATTGAATTGGCAGCATTGAGTGCACATAAAGTCAGCACGAGTGAAATGCATTCATTGTTCTTTAAGTAACAAGAAACCATAGTCTAAACAACATTCAAAAGGGGTTGTGGAATACGTTTGTCCAAGAGATAAAAATCCCTTATTTATACCATTTCCACTCTTGCCGTTTAAGATCATCGTTTTGAAGAGGCAATAAACATAACTCTAATCCTTTAACGCCTTGAGCGTCGGAGTGGTTTAGTGCACAAGCGCCTTAACCAGCCTTGAAGTGCTACAGTTATCTTTGAGATATCTTTGAGAACAAATGAGGGCAAATATGATAGGGTCTAGTTGCTGTGGTAACATATTTGATGGAGAGAGAGAGAGGAGGGCTGATGACCTTGTAATAGAGAAAACTTGTCTCTTTTAGTTGCATTTTTGAAGCAACAGTTGTGTCTGTAAGAAACAGGAACCAGACGACGTTGACTATATCCAAGTCACGGTCAAAATCTGAATATTCTTTAAATCATAATCCAAATTTTAGTAAAAAAAAAAAATAATAATAATAAAATAAATAAATAAATAAATAAATTCATAAGTCAGAAATTGATATTCATGAAACGTTATTTGCATAAAAAAAGCTGCAAGATCGAGGGTAGAATGTGGTTTGGGATGCACCCCAATTTGTCACTATTGTTAACATATAACAGCACAAGCCATAAAATAATAATCAAATCTGATCTCTAGCTATATAACCAAGTTTATAACTAAACTGATTCTCTTACACAAATAATTTGCTTGCTGCATTTGCAAAGCAACTCGTTGCCATTTCTTGTAAGATATTTTGACCTTATACGAAGAACAAACCCAACAAACCTTATACGTTCCAGGTTGCTGTAATTATACTATAAATATCATGCGTTCAACATGGAATGGCAAATACACAAAGTCATTTGAACCGTGCTGCTAGGCAACTGGAAAATGCATTTGCTTTTATAACTGTTATAGCTGTTTTTGAAGCTAATAGTTCCAAAATCATTGGAAACATTACTTTTTTCTAAAGAAATAAAGCGGGGATCCTACATGGAAAAAAAACTCATTATTAACCTGTCATTACATTTACTTTTACGAGTACTTTTTAGTTATTTTAATAATTTTGAGTTATTTGAGTTATTTATTGCAAATGGTAAATACTTGACTTGTGTCATTTAATAGGGCATTTAAATAGTATTTTTTACTTGTTTATTTCATGTAGGGGGCAGTAGTAAGCACTGAATGGATTTTAACAATCAGCATCCACTATTTTAACTTTTTCTTTTTTTGATCTTCAAAAAATAAATACAATTTAAAAATTTTATCTGGAAACTCTGACATGTTTGAATATATGAGGATTCTTTAAAATACAACTGCACAGCTTTACAGAGTTACAGCTTTACAATGTTATAACTTTAAGATATTACATCAGTGTTACGCAGCCTTACTCTGTTACTGCATATTGTAGCTCACAATTTGAAAGACCATTTTAATAAATAAATAAATAAAAAGTTACTGTATCCAGTTTGTCAGCAATGTTACACGGTATTACTGATGTGGTATTGAAAACACTGTGACATTATTTTATATATAAACACACAAAAATGAAGTCAGTAAAAAATCAATGATGTAACACTATAAACAGTCAAATAAACGTCCATTACTTGAGAGTTGCATTTGCCTTATAGCTCCAGTGCAAAGCTAAGGCAGCATATTTGAAGTGGGGAAATTGTTATACATGAAATTGAATTAATTATTAGTTCTTTATTAGTTCATTATTGTTAGTATTGTTGTTTTATATGCCAAATTAGTTTACTGAGCTACAATTTCACTTACCATCCAGTAATACATGTAAAATGTGACCATCATGTTAAATGGATGGTAGTAAATTAGCCCTCCAGCAGGTAAATTTTTTTTTCCTAAAATCTGTGAACACCTATTTTTTAGATGACTCCGAAGTCATATTGACTGTAGGCTGCCAGTAAAATACTCTCCATATGCACATAAATAGCTAACATGCCGCAGATATCACCTAATATAACAGAAAAGCGATATTTCAATGCAGCACTATCACTCACACACACACACACACACACACACACACACACACACACACACACACACACACACACACACAAACACACACACAAACACACACACACACACACACACACACACACACACAAACACACACACACACACACACACACACACATTGCAATTAATGCACATTTAGTCTTGGATCAGGAGAGATAAACATAAAACCAGTCACAGACTATAGATTGTTCTGTTTCCACCAGCGAGCCCAGATTGATATAGCCAGCTGTACTCATCCCACTTCTTCAAATGACAGCTATTCCTTTCCAAATGAATAATTCATTTGTAGCCAAAAGACATATTTCGAAAAGCTCAAGGCTTGCTTGTTTGAAAAGCAGCATGGAGGTGGCAAATGTTCTTAAAGGCTTTTATACCATGGAGTTGAGCAGCTAGTAAGTAACTGTGGTTGGTAAACTGTTTTCCCTTTTGAATGTTGCGCTTGAAATGGATCTTTTATTAAAGTTGGCCACATTGCCAATGAGAACATCTTGGCAAAGCGAGTGGTAAAATATACACACCAAGAAGAAAATACCAAGAGAACTAGCATATATGGGTGGCTCGTAGCTTAAATGATAAATTATGCACACACTGAACTGATATTTAACCTCGATTTGCAGGAATGTTTGGATTTATAAGCTTCTGAATCACTCTATGGGCTTATTTTCTATCATTGAAGGGCATGATGCCATAGACAGACAGTGCAAGACAACACAAGAAAGTGTTGGACAAATACACAAAACACAAAATAGCGCCGCCTGTAAACCTACTGTATATTACACAGTGTGGTGTGTAAAGGAGAACTGAGTACAGGAGTGTACCTTGTAATTTAACAAAATGCAAATAAAAGGGTTTGTGCAAAACAGCTTTAGCAGCAGTCAAAAAGATGTGCAAAAAAACGCATGTAAACAGTTTGTAGTAATGATATAATATGGGGTGGTGCTGAAGACATGGATGTGTGTAGTGAGTACGGTTGTATGTTGAGCCCGGGTTGTACAGATCAGTCAGACAGTTGAGTGTGTGTGCGTGAGTTTCAGTTCAGTTCTGTCTATTGAGGAGTCTGATGGCTTGAGGGAAGAAACTGTTACACAGTCTGGATGTGACGGCCCGAATGCTTTGGAACCGCTTTCCTGATGGAAGGAGGGTGAAGAGTGTGTGTGAGGGATGTGTGGGGTCGTCTACAATGCTGTTGGCTTTGTGGATGCAGTGTGTGGTGTAAATGTCCGTAATGGAGGGGAGAGAGACTCCAATGACCTTCTCAGCTGTCCTCACTATCCTCTGTAGGGTCTTGCTATCCGAGACGGTGCAGTTCCCAAACCAGGCAGCGATGCAGCTGCTCATGATGCTCTCAATGGTCCCTCTGTAGAACGTGGTCAGGATGGGGGAAGGGAGATGGGCTTTCCTCAGCCTTCTCAGGAAGTAGAGACAGTGCTGAGCTTTCTTGGTAGTGGAGCTGGTGTTGAGTGACCAAGTGAAGTTCTCTGCCAGATGAACACCAAGGGATTTGGTGCTCTTAACGATCCCCATGGAGGATCCATCGATGATCAGTGGAGAATGGTCGCTCTGTGCTCTTCTAAAGTCAACAACCATCTCTATCGTTTTGGCAACGTTCAGAGACAGGTTGTTCGCTCCACACCAGGCTGTAAACCATTGCACCTTCTCTCTGCACACTGTCTCATTGTTCTTGCTGATTAACCCACCACGGTCGTGTCATCTTCCAACTTGATGATGTGATTTGAGCTGTGCATTGCTACACAGTTATGAGTCAGCAGAGTGAACAGCAGTGGACTAAGCACACAGCCCTTAAGGGGCCCCAGTGCTCAGTGTGGTGGTGCTGGAGATGCCGTTTCCGATCCGGACTGACTGAGGTCTCCCTATCAGGAAGTCCAGGATCCAGTTACAGAGGGAGGTGTTCAGGCCTAGTAGGCTCAGCTTCTCAATCAGGTGCTGAGGGATGATTGTTTGAATGCTGAGCTGGAGTCTATTAACAGCATTCGTACATATGAGTCCTTGTTGTCCAGGTGGGTGAAGGAAAGAAGGGTCGTGGAGATGGCATCATCCGTGGAGCAGTTTGGACGATACCCAAACTGCATGGGGACCAGTGAGGGTGGAAGCTGGGTCTTGATGTGCCTCATTACGAGCCTCTTAACGCACTTCATTACGATGGGTGTGAGCGCGACGGGATGATATTCATTGAGGCAGGAGACTGTAGACTTCTTCGGCACCGGAACGATTGTCGTCACCTGGAGGCACTGCGCTGCTCAGGGAGATGTTGAGGATGTCAGTAAAGTGGGCCAGCAAACATATCTTCACTTATCTAGACCCGTGCTAGTGACCGAACGGTCGGCAGCTTATATACCAAAACAGGCACATTTGCTTCAGGCTGAATCAGAATGGGATTATTCCCTGTGCCTCTATCATACCTCATCGCATTTGCATTCATCTTCCATCATCATAAGCGTGTGCTTTTTTATTATTTTGGTGCTATTATGTGCAGAAGAGTATATGGCATGTGCATGTATGTTCATGGTATGGCACAATTTGTCAGAGCTACAGGAGAGAGCAGCTTTCTCCTTAATCACAGTGTTTTTCGAGGGGGCAAGGAATTCATGGTAAATGTGTGTAGCAGAATCAGATGACATCATTAACCAAAACATGTACAGCTTCATTTTGCTTCCCAAACAAGGGCAGACCTGGGTATGAGTTAGGGTTAGTTTTAACAGAAGCCCCATAGTTGTGATCTTAAGCCATTTTGCAGTAAACCATATGTAAGCAGTCTTTATCTTGTTTTTGTCTGTATTTTTTTTTCCTGTGTGGGTTTTTAGCTGCGAGTTTTAGCCCTGCCCATTAGTCCCCCTGATATAATTTTTGTTCTCATCAAATTCATGCATTCATTCAAAAACGAGATTTGATTTTGCCTTCTAAGTTTAAAATTGAGTCAATTTAATGTAAACAAAAGCAAATTGCAGAGAGAGGTCTTACAAGGTAAAGAAAGAATATATAAATAAATTGTCCAGCCATGCAAAGTATAATTATGATGACTCAGAATTTTGGAAGGCCTTATTACATGTTATATCACTTGCATCAATGACAGAACATGTTTGAAGCTTTTGAAGCAACAAAACATTTTTTTTAGATGTCTTTCTAGTCACCCTGGACCCTGGGACAGAACACCCAAATTCAATAGTAACTAATTTTTTTGGTCTTTTGTATGTGATCCCAAGACTGATTTTTATTTCTCCTGCTTTACAGAGCCATAACATTTGTATTTTTACCGATTAGGAACCACTGAATTTTTACCAGTCTGCAGTTCTGCCCCTGACATAACATTATCATTTCGTCTATGAACTGTCTTTATTTGATCCTTTTTTTTGTCTTCACAAGCTGCCTGTGCTTTTTCTTCTTTCTAGTCTGACCAACACACGATGTTCTTTCTATTCTTTCAGATTGGAGGGGTTATGAGACGGCTCTGAGGAGATCGATAGAGGAACAAAGATGGCCGGAGGGACACTGTTGTGCTCAGTGATGGTTTACTCAGGAACAAATCGATGCCGATGATGCTATCGACAGGCAGAGTGCTGGGAGTCACAGATATTTCTGATATAGAGGAGTCAATGATGTAACGCTGAGCAATTTGCTAGGATAGTCTCACATGGGGAAAGGTGCACTATTCATTTGTCAATGTCATGACGGTGGGAAAGAGCCAACTCCCAGTCTCTATGCCGCTACTTTTCCTTATCCTCCTTCTCTCTCTTAATTCACTGAATTGGCTCTGAGCCACAGTGACTGCTGACTAGCCACATTGACTACAATAAAATCACTGAGGTTGTACAGACTGAAAACCCAACTTCCAATAGTACATTTTCACATAAGAAATATTTTATTTTTATGTTTTTTTCCCATGCTTTTTGATGCTGCTATATTGTTTTATGATTCTCTTACAGATTTCAACAAATACTGCAGATCTTCCTGTGGTCTGTCACCTTTTAGTTCCATTGGGTTACATCAGGTATGGCAGATACAAGACTATACAAGATGACTATATGAGTAAATTTCTCTATTTCTAGCTATTTCCCCAAACAATTTACTGCCGCCTAAGCAAATGAGAAAACAATGGCACAGATTCTCTCAGGAGTGCATTTGTTCCATTCTTGCTAATGTTTTGCTTTTAAGACCATTAAAGCTTAATATGTTACCATTTAAAGCGTGGCCCATTCCTCTTTAGCCCAGGAATGTACATTTTGTTATTTCTGTCTTTTTTTATGTGAGTGTGATAAATAATGACAATGCAACAATTATATGGAAATGTCATTCTTTCATATCTAAGTTTCTTGCACTTTTTCCTCAACATAAAGACACTTCAGGAAGCTCTTTTCGATCGACTCCTGACAAAACCAAAATAAAATTAAGGCTGAGTTTAGATTTGAAAAAAAGCTTCTGTTAGCGCTTTAGGAAGGCAATAACATTCCCAGTACCAGTATAGCCTGCATACATGTTATGGTCATGTGACCTGTTGTTGATCCTGCACACTACAACATGCACCATGTAGGATATTCAAAATAAAGTGTCAATCTATATGAGTTATACAGATCACTTATCCTATGCAAATAAATCAAGATTACTGCAGATATTCCCTGGGACCATTACCTAAGAAACAAACACTACATAGCCAAAATTATGTGGTCACCTGACCATCACAGCCATGCAGCGATTGTCAACAGTGTAGTGACTGGGCAGGCCGGCCATTTCATGATAGATAACACTCCAGCTGACTGTTTCCTCTTTAAATAATGTTCACAGTGCTTGGGCTTGGATGTAAGCTTTAGGTCATTGTCTTGTAAACGGAAGTTGGTTCCAATTAGCCACAGTCCAGACATAATTGCATGGTGTTGATGGATAGAATGGTAGCCATGGTGGTTCAGTTTTCTTTTCACCCAGAATATGTCTCCAACATTCCTTGTTTCAAAACAATCCCAAACCATTCAGTTTTTACCACCATGACTGTGGGTGTGAGGCACTTTGCCAAAATCTTCTAATTACGTTTTTTGAGACATTCATTGTCCAATTCTTGTGTGTTTTCGCCTTTTCCCTGGTTAGTTGCATAAAAACATTAGGAACATGCATGTGTCTCAAAAACCAAAGACTAGGTGTTTCCAACCTTTTGACACGCACTGTAAAGCACAATAATATGTCTTTGTGTGCTGCAGGATTTAAAAAATCCTCTTTCATTTACTGACCTTACTAATGCTCTGCACACATATACTGGGGCTAAATGGCAGCAAACCTTCATAGCTACATTCCAAAATCGAGTGGAAAGCCTTCCCAGAAGCGTGAAGGTTATTCTATCATAAAAGAAGGGACTAAATCTGGAACTCACTGCTGCATTGGCAAATAGATATGGTGCACTTTTTAATGCCTTTAAGTTGTTTGCTCCTCTGCTTCCTACTTCAGTCTCAAGGGCGCTATATGATAGTAATAAATGAGCAGTAACAGCAGTAAACAACAAGCTGGGCATTAAACTTATAGACAGCGCGCCAGAAAAAGTATTTAAACATACAGCTTTGAGGGACTAAGCCAGAAAATAAAATTAGGCCTGCGATAAAATACAGTTCTAATAATAATAAGTTTATGTCCCCTTCCTGCCAGAAGTAATGAAGCCAATCAGGGCTCAGATTCAAGATGGCAGAAATGCTTAGGGATGCACATTTAATCATTTCAAATCAATACAAAGTCTACGCTGCCAATTATGCTACTACTTTAGACATTTGCTCCTTGTATTATGTGTCTGCAGGACATACAAGGAATTATCAGCGGATAAATTGGTCCCTGTGGAGTCCGTGTCTTAATACTCTTTAATAGGGAACTTTCACACAAGGAATTATTACTTATTCCTAAAATGGGTACAGTCTTTGTGTTAACTGCCTTCATCTGCAGGCAGTGAATCCCAGCACAAATGACAGTTTTATATCCTCCCAAAAAAAGTCCACATAAAATAATTCAATCACCAGTCATTCTATCTAATGCTCTAAATCTTACATGTGACCAGAATTATCAATAATGAAATTATCCAGAGACTGCAGTACTGTACTCCATTCTGTATAACAGGTAATTACTTTCTATTGTAGAAGCAACATTTAATGGTAGTAACTCGAATACTCTTTAATACAAGTTACACAAATTTGTATGGTCCTGTCAAGCAGCAATTTCAATTTCTAAAGTATTGTCCCTTGAAAGGATATACAAAAATGGTTGCTGAAATGTGTGGTGTACTCACTTTTGTGAGATACTGTATGTCCCAAAGTGTTTTATGCCTCTTATTAATCAGCAATTCGATTACAATGTTACAATTAATTAATTAGTGAAATTTTTTTAAACCAATATATACTTAAATGTTTAATATTTTATTGTAAATCAAAGATAAAGTTTTTAACACAGTAAAACTTTCTTTTCGGCTTCTCCCGTTAGGGGTCGCCACAGCGGATCCTCCGCACGTTTGATTTGGCACATGTTTTACGCTGGATGCCCTTCCTAACGCAACCCTCCCCAATTTATCCGGGCTTGGGACCGGCACTAAGAGTGGCTGGGGATAGTTCCCTGACCGGGAATCGAACCCGGGTCGCAGCGGTGGGAGCGCTGCATCTTAACCACTAGACCACCAGTAATGTGTTTAATCTAATGTGTTATTGTTTCTATAGTAAGAGCTGATATTATTGTAGATTAGTTGTGTATAATATATACGTCATGACTTTGTTAATCCAGTCTATTTCTAGTTTTGTTTTAGTTTCTTTTTTGTTATTTTATTATTTTTATTTGGCTGGTAGGAGTTATGAATGTCTGGTAAATCAAAAATTACGTTCATTTTAAACCCTGCTAGTAATATATAAATATATTAAAGATTTAGAATTTGTTGATATAGTACAGTTTTCTCTATTTAACATAATTAAAAATGTCTAAGTATCTGTTTCTAATGAAACAATATCATATAAGAACAAACACATTCATATAAAAAACTTTCTTTCGGCTTCTCCCGTTAGGGGGCGCCACAGCGGATCATCCGCATGTTTGATTTGGCACATGTTTTTACGCTGGATGTCCTTCCTAACGCAACCCTCCCCATTTATCCGGGCTTGGGACCGGCGCTAAGAGTGGCTGGGGTTGGTTCGCCGACCAGGGATCGAACCCGGGCCGCAGCGGTGAGAGCGCCGCATCCTAACCACTAGACCAGCAGGGACTCGTTAACAAACACATTCATATAATATTTGTAATATTACTTTTGTAATGCTGGAGACTCAAGACTTCAGCAGCATTGTGGTGTAAAATTATAATATTATACAAATATTGTAATACAGACAAGACTGCAGGCAATACTATGTAACATTTTTAAATGCTTGAATAAATGAATGTTGAAATAAGATGCCCTCATATTGGGTGTGGCTGAATACTATGAAGAGGACAATTGGTTAAAGCCCCTCTGTCTGGGACTCGCAGGTTACAATAATTAAACACAACAGTGAACACAAATCATTAGGATCAGGATTGTTGAACCCAACATGTACACACCTACCCAATTATAGCAGGATATACAGAGACAAACTAATCAAAAAGTAACACAGTACAGGTGAACACTATCAGGTAAAAAAATAAATCCTTGACAGGACATGAAAAAAAAAGAACTGGAAAATAAAATAAAAAGCATGTACAATGAAAATGGGAAAACTGGTTAATGTAAAAAACACTACTCACATTCTCAATTGTCTGTTTTGATGAGGTAATTATAAAACACTCTCTACTGCTAGCTAGATAGTGTGTAGACAAACAAGGAGGTGACCTATGTTTTTTTTTTACTTGGCTTTGCACTTTAGACATATATGTTAAACCCAAAAAAATATCTGATCTCCACTTCAGCCACTGCTCGCAGCCTTGAAGTAACCATGGACAATCAATTGTCCTTTTTCTCACATGTTGCTAATGAGACTGGTTCTTGTCGGTTCCTTCACTAAAACATCAGACGAATTTGACCATTCCATCCACACAGGCTGCTCAGGTGCTTGTTTAGTCTCTTTCATTTTGAGACTGGACTTCTGCAACACTCTGCTGGCAGGTCTACATCTGGACATCATTCGTCCACTGCAAGTGATCCAAAACGCAGCTGCGTGGCTTGTGTTCAACTTGCCCAAGTTCTCCCACACCACTCCACTGCTGTGCTTCCTCCACTGGCTTTCAGAAGCTGCACTCATCAGATTCAAAACACTGATGCTTGCCTACAAAGCCAAAAATTGTCTTCTTACCTCATAGACCTCTTTACTCCACGCACTGCACCATGCTACCTGATTTCTTCTAGCACTGCTTGACTGGTTCCACCTTTTCTCAGGATAAAAGGTAAGCATACTTCAAGGATCTTCTCTGTTCTGGCATGAAGGTGGTGTAATACATTTTCCCTAGATGGCCGAACACTGTTATTGGCTATCTTCAAGCGACGGGTGACTTCCTAAAACATTTAAACTACCGGTAACACTCTTCCTAGTTTGCTTTGTCTTTGTTTAGGAAAAAAATCCTTTAAGTTGTAGGCTAATGTTATCTTAAGTTTGTAATCTACTGAACCCGTGTTGATTTATTCATTGATCAAGACTTGCAGCACTTTTGCACGCCACTCTGGATAAGGGCATCTGCTAAATGCCGTTAACGTTTATTTACGGCCTTTAGCGCAGGATGTGGTAGTAAATCTAATCATGCGGAACACAGAGCAGGTATACACAGTCAGGTAACAAACAAATGACAGGACAGTGACATTCTAGGACTGAGACAGAAAATCAAAACAAACACATGGTGGTTATCACCATGGAAACCGTGACGCAAATGGGGAACCTTGGACAGAGGGAAGATTTGTTGCTGAATTTCGTGCTGTATATTATGGCCCACAAAGCCAACATCTTCCTGGTTATAAAGCTATCACATATTTATTTTTAATATTTAGTGTTTGGGAGCATAAATATGACCATACAATTGACATTAACCCTGGCTCCACTGGATTTAATATTTGTTGTATATTTTTTAAACCCTTTTCCAAATGAATGCATGCAACTGTATATAATCTGGATGAAAAAAAATATCTTCAAAAAAACAAGTTAAAACACAGGCGCAGTAATTTGTGCAGGCATGTTTTGCTCTGTTGGCATCAGGGGAAAACGCTGCTAAAGATAGTGGGGAACATGCTGGAAATGGAAATGAATCATACATGGGGAGTGAGTTTCAGCTCAGTAATTATGATGTTTCCTTCAAGCCCAACTGTGCCACAATCTCGCCACTGATAGTGCGAAGTGTGGGCAATTTAAATGAGACAATCTACGCAAAGGCCCCTCAGAGACTCCTGTAACCCACAAGGCAGTTGATCTAGTTTCAACTGTGCAAAGGCTTTGCACTTTTAAATTATCCTGTAATTGAATTATGTGGTATGAAAAATGAGTATTAGGATGCAAGTGCATGAGTGTGGGTGGGAGCAGGAGAGAGAGGTCTGAGGTGGGTAAAAATGTAAAACTATGATTCATGCTGAGCGCCAGAATATATCCATTAATGTAAATGTAATGAAAATGGCAGTGAAGCATTAAAAACTCAACCAGTGAGGGTAAAAATTTACAATAATAAACCTATGATTTATTTTGTATTTTCAATCATTTTAGTCTGACAAAATTTTGCTAGAAATATGTTCCGCTAAAAGTAAGTAAATTAAAGGAGCTTTTATTTGTCACATGTACACAACAGTAGAGCGAAATTCTGTCTTCGCATATCCCAGCTCATTAGGAAGCTGGGGTCAGGGTGAAAGGTCAGCCATAATAGAGCACCCCGAGAGCAGGGAGAGATAGTGGCCTTGCTCAGGAGCCCGACAGCAACAGCTTGGTGGTGCTGGGGATTGAACCCACCGCCTCATTACATTTCAAATTTTATTACAATTTGCTACTTCTTTTTTTTTTATTATTCTTATATGATCATAGACCCAATCACCAGATACTATAGGCTGGGTCTATGAAAACTATGATACATTTGACATAATTCAACAATATTTATATTTTATTCTACATTTTGGCCTTCTTTATTCACCAAGATGGTGCTTTTGTCCAGCAAAAACTTTTACAAAATGATCTAATTCAATGTATAAAAAACAAAAAAAAAAACCTAAAAACTTTTTGTGTTTCATAAAAAAGCTTAACATGTTTTGCATGAATGCATTGGCTGTATTTTGTTATGATAATGAACTGTATACATTCTTTTAATGGAACACATTGTTGGCATGTTAATAGCTTGTGTTCCTTTAAAATGAAGAAGAGAACTGCAGAAGATTATCATTAGACATACATAAAACAAACAACAGGCACGTTAACATTAAAGCAGTGTTTTTTTTTTTTATTTTCAGTTAATGGATTTCACTGATTTTCATTTAGTGCTGAATTTAAACTAAAACATTGTTTGTTAAATATAGTCATTCTCACTATTCTCTTCTAATATATTAGAACTCCCACTGGTTATTTGATTTGAAAAAGGAATAGAAATGGTGGCTGTATGTTGTCTGTGGAATATTTTTTAATCATAGAAAGTGATTGCTATGTGACTTCACCGGTAGTAAATTCTAAGAAAAATGCTGTGCTTCGAATTTTGCTAATTCAAGCAGTTTTCCGGAATCAAAAATAGACAATAGAAAACATTTTTTTAGGAAGCTGAAGAAAAGCAATTTGCAATTTGGCTGCAAAAAAATGTGTAAAATCTTCTTCTGTCTGAAACAAAATATTGTCATCTAACAGTGTTGATGTAGTGGTAATGGAAGCTTGTTTGTTAAGACTTTGGACTTTGGATTAGAAGGTCATGTGCTCAAACCAACAAGTTGCCACTGCTGGGCTCTTCAGCAAGGCCCTTAACCCCTCAACTGCTCAGATATATAAAATGTGATAACTGTAAGTATCCGGGCATCTGCCAATGTATTGACATTTTTTTACAGGGAGATGTGTATTAAACTTTTATAGAAGGAGTCTCCAGTTTTAGAAATGTACCATTATATGAAAGGCTTAAAAAAAAAGTGTTTCAAGTTCCTTGAAAACATAAAGGATAAGTTTTATCTTAAATTCAAGACAGAAAAAAAAGACGCTGATTAAAAAATATTTGTGATAACGGGAATTACACTGTCTCATAGAAGTTCAATAATAGTAAATATTAGCTATGCTAAATTGTCTAAAAGTACAACAGTTTTTTTTAATTTTTATTTTATTATTTTTTTTTTTTACGTTTCTTTTAATTTCACTTTGCTTTCCAAAATTGAAAAGATAAAATCATTTGGTGGAATTTAATATGTATAAAGTGTATGATTATAATATTCCACTTGGAATTAAAATTTCCTAATATGGTCTCATCTTGCTATTGTACATATCCATTTTTCTCTTGTACAATTGAATAAACTCTGCATTTTTAATATTTTTATTTTTTTTGCCAGGGTGTCTTCAAATATACCCCTCTCATACTGTTAGTTAGTGTGCACCATTTCATAGAAAACATAAATATACATACTGAAAGCTAATTACAGCCCATGTAATCATGTAGCTCTATTAAACACCATATTTTACATTTCCATGGGAAAGATAGAAGAACACAAGGAAATTATTCTAGGGACAAGGGAGGGTATACTGTTGTTAACCCCCCAAAGGGCATATAATTCCCCCATAATTGTGCCAAGTCACCAAATGTTCGAATGATGAAGTCCATGTTGGATGTAAACATGTAAATATGGTCTATAATAAAAGTGAGATCTTAAAGATGGACAGGCGAGCACAGTAACGTTTCTAAGCAAAAGCAAATTAGGTGATCGCCCAGGGTGCAACCACATGAGGGTTGCCTCGCCGCCGCTCGTCGCCCATTTCCATATTTACCTGTTTTTCTGCTGACGTTTATTATACAGCATATGCTTACATACTTGAATTCAGGAAATATTGCAATGATTATATATGTGTTTAACCTTATTATGGTAGATGCTGAATTATTTGTAAGGTGTGGGGTGGAGCATTGTGCTGGGGGGGGAGGAGCCTAGAGTGCCAAAAAGGCCAGAAACGGCTCTTTGTGAAAATATTCATGGACCTCTGAACATCATGCTTCATGTGTGGGACCTTCATTACTATTTGAACAAAATACAAAACTTTAAGAAAAAATAAAAGGGCATCAACCGGGTTTTGGTGGGTTGACTATATTTAGGTACAAGAAACATTATGCAAATTTGATTTATATGGTTTATAGGGATATATTAGATTTATAGGGATAAACATCATGTCTCAATGAGCATATCTTCACACAAGAGTTTGTGTGTCCTATTGTGAATGTGTGTATGTGTGTAATCAAGCACAGGTGTATGCACATTTCTAAGAAATTTTACATACTGGCTAAAAGTACAGAAGGTCTACATTTGGAGGCTACACCCTGGTTACAAAAAAAGGTTTTTGAAATGTGTTAAAAAAACAAACAAAAAAACAATAGTTTTGTACAAACGCAAAAAAAAAAGAGAACATTTTCAGAAATTTGAATTCAGAGTGGAATATTGTAATGATACACTTTCACCATAACATTTCACCATATAATTTCATCTTTCAAATGGAAAATGAAAATTTGTGTGTAGCCAATTATGACCATTCATTTTTTCGTTTCCAAAGTGACTTGCCTAGATTCCTATTCTAAACATTTTCCTTACAAAAAGCGGCCAAGAACAACCTAATATTAGAGATGAAGGCTTGCAGTGCCACTGCAAGCACACTGTAAATTGTAATTAGTTAACCTTATTGTAAAAAAGCATGCAAACCGTTTGCCTTAAGTAAAGTGAAATAGTAATAGTGTTTTGTACTCACAAATGCTTATTTAGAGTAGTTTTCTTACACAAGAGTTGCAGTAACTTAAGAAAAACCCTGTAGTGTACTTGATCATTTACCTTATATGTACTTCTTGACTTAGAATAGACTAAACAGTTACTTTTTTCAAAACCTAAATCATCCAAGTGAAATATGTACTGTGCAATATTTCCCTGAAATGAACTGGAAATTGGAATAAAAGTGGATTATTATATTCAGAGACTTAAATGAGTTCATCTTTCAAATTTGGACAAGTATGTTACAGGTGTGTTACAGTGCAGCTGCAGGTCTTGAGTTGAATTTTGCAATGCACCAAACCATATAAAGCCAAATGCAACTTGTTGAAAATGATGCGACCAAACGCGTATACAACAGATCCAATTTGTGCGCGCACACGCGCGCGCGCGCATTCACACACTTACGGTACTGAAGTTGCGCGGGCCGCAGCGCTCGCCCTGAAAGCGGCAGTACAGCAGCATTTCCTCTAGCTGATGCCCGAGTCGGTCCAGCAGCTGACGCATGGAGGGCTGCGCCTCGCGCGGCGGAGGCAAAAAGCGACTGAAATCTAGCGCGCGGAACGGCGTGGCCGCGTCCCCCCGCGCGCCCAGAGCCTCCGCTGCGCCTGCAGCCACCTGCCGGTTTTTGCCGAGTAACCCGAGCCAGCGTCCCGCGCTGAAAATGTCTGTTTTGCTCATGCGCCGCGGCAGGAGCAGGTTACGGTTGCAGATGGTGACCGCGGGGAAGACGAGGCGCGTGGCGTACACCACGTGCGCCTTGGTGTGCACGGGCGCCGACAGCAGGTAACGCACGCGGTTCGAGGACCACGCGATGAGGAGCGCAAACGACGCGAGGAACGCGAGGAGCCAGGCGGCGCGCCGCGGGTACGATCCGCCCAGGAAGACGTGCCTGAGCCCGTGGAAGGTCGTGTGCTTCAGGAAGAGCTCGCTTGCCTCGCGCACCGAGCTGCGCTCGCGCTTCCCGTTCGCCGTCGACTCACTCAAGCACATGTTGAAAAAGAAGTAAAACCGGACAGACGCGGTGTGAGCGCGGGCGCGATCCGCCTCCCCGGAGACTGGGTAGGTTTCCCCGGTGCGCGGCGAAGGCGCATGGCCGCGCGGTGCCCGTCAAAGCGCGCGCGCCCTGTTGCACCGTCATTGGCACGTCGCCTTACGCGCTCTGCCGATGGATGGGGAGGGTCCGCGTGCGCTCCAGCGTCAGTCAAAGACTTCAGCGTCCTCTCAGCTTGATGTCAGAGAAATCCCTCACTCGTGCTTGAAGGCGTGAAGCACAGAAACACTGCTGCTTTTTCTTTCCAGGGAAAAAGTAGTCATTGGAGCATGCTCAGAAACTCCCGAGTGGTCTCCAAAAAAAAACGTCACAGACGTCATAATGCACTTTGGGATGCATTATGGAGTGTGTTATTCTGCTTATAGATGTCTGAGTGATTAAGGAACGACATAAATCAGAGTATTCTTTATAATTAGATTTAATGATTAAACGGAAACGCCTTGGCATCTAAGAATCAAAATTCCTGCCATCACTTACATTATAAAGTATATTCCATTTCTCACTTTCTCCCTCTTTCTTTATGCAACACAGTGTCTTTCTGTCAAGAAACTGGATCGTACCATATCTTAAACCTCTTCCTTCCTGTAGTCCTTTCCATACTGGAAACTGTACATAAATATTTAAAAAGTGTATTCTAACAAGATACATCACTGCCTCAATGAATATGTTATAACTGGCACATCAATTTAACCACGTCATTTGTGCAACAGCAGGAACTGTCTGGGTCATGCTGGTACACAAGATATAATGCGTATTTAACCACAATGAGATATAAATACTGTACAAATACAAGTTCTTTACTATTGAAAGAAGAATCCATTGTAACAGAAATGTATGACTTGTGATCAGTGGTCAGTTATTAATATGTGATGGTTGTTTGGATGCACTAGTGATTGGTAATTAGTCACTGGGAATAAAAGCAACCAGTGATTGGCCAGTGGTTTCAATGACTTAATGTAGGGCAACAATAGTGTTCAGGAATTAGTCATTTGAAACAATAATCAGTAATAATTAATTGTAGAAAAGCAAAAATAATCAGTAATTAATAATGGGGAACAATAGTGATTTGGGTGTAGGGAAAACATTGTTCATCGCTCATAAATCATTAAATTAATAGTGATCAGTGATTGGTCACTGATGAAAACAGTGGTGTTGGAAACAATTTTGATCACTGTGTGATGACTGGAAGCAATAGGGGTCAGTGATTGGCTGCAGGAAAGCAATAGTGTTTATCGACTGGTTAAAAAACAATAGTGATCAGGGATTAGTTGCAGGGAAACAACAACTGGTGAAAAAGCCCATAGGACTTTGGGGGTCTAAAGATTTGGGATAAAATACAAGGTAGGAAATGAAAACTTGGCAGCACTCAAACAAAAACATCCAAAGAGGCAACGGATGTATGTTATGTGATGTAGGTTAATGAACACTTTGTAACTAAAGCTAATGCATTTAATTACCAAAAGTATGCCATATTCAAAACAAATATTAAATATTTATACTGCTCAACAGGTCCATACATTATACTGACTTACTCTCTCTTCCTTTGTTTTTAAAAGCGATTACTTCTTCGGACTATAATATAATATTTAATATGCTTCTGTTTTAATAATAAAAAGAATAGTAATAGTAATAATAATAAAAATAGAAATTAAGAAGGTGATCAAATTATTATTATTATTATTAAGATTTTATTGGTTTTGAACACATTTTCAAAATAATCCAAAAAAACAAGGAAATTTACATTATATACATTACATTACTTTACTATATATTTGTTTATCTGTTTACTTATTTATTGATGCTATTTTCCTTTTCATACAGGATGCTTCTGAATATCAAACAATGTGCTGCCTCACCGGGTTGCTAAAGACAGATCAAATGTGGCAGTGTGCATCTGCTCTCTACTGATCAACCTTCATTTGTTTCAATGTGCGGTTTTCCAGAATGTGGAGTAAACACCAGACTATCTGATTGTTTCGTTGAAAATCATTGTTACAATTAGTCCACCCTGATTATGCCAATCTTCCATGTACTGATCCCTCAAAATGACTACAATATAGTCCAATCTGGCAACCCGTATCTCTTAAGTGCATGACAAGATATCAGATATAAAGTTTGTAAAAAATCAAACAGGTCTTGCTTATGACCTGCTCTGTCAGTTGATAAGCATGAAGTATGTTTCCTGGTATCAGGTTTTCAGGCTATACATGCAATTTACGCAGCTATGATTCATTTTGAATGAATCCCCTGCTCAGTGGGGTTATATTTCTTGTTTTGTGAAAACAAATAAACAATATGTGCATGCTGAAACAAATTCCTCTCACTCAGTCTGTTTAGTGGATTGATGAGATGATTCATTAAATATCACAAAACACACCATATACACAATATCAGATCTCTTAGCACTATATCAAACACATTTACAGTGAGGAAAATAAGTATTTGAACACCCTGCTATTTTGCAAGTTCTCCCACTTAGAAATCATGGAGGGGTCTGAAATTGTCATCGTAGTTGCATGTCCACTGTGAGAGACATATAATAAAAAAAAAAAATCCAGAAATCACAATGTATGATTTTTTAACTATTTATTTGAATGATACAGCTGCAAATAAATATTTGAACACCTGAGAAAGTCAATGTTAATATTTGGTATTTGGTATTATTTGCACACACTGCAGGAGGGATTTTTGGCCCACTCCTCCACACAGATCTTCTCTAAATCAGTGAGGTTTCTGGCCTGTCGCTGAGAAACACAGAGTTTGAGCTCCCTCCAAAGATTCTCTATTGGGTTTAGGTCTGGAGACTGGCTAGGCCACGCCAGAACCTTGATATGCTTCTTACAGAGCCACTCCTTGGTTATCCTGGCTGTGTGCTTCGGGTCATTGTCATGTTGGAAGACCCAGCCTCGACCCATCTTCAATGCTCTAACTGAGGGAAGGAGGTTGTTCCCCAAAATCTCGCAATACATGGCACCGGTCATCCTCTCCTTAATACAGTGCAGTCGCCCTGTCCCATGTGCAGAAAAACACCCCCAAGCTTTATGCTACCACCCCCATGCTTCACAGTAGGGATGGTGTTCTTGGGATAGTACTCATCATTCTTCTTCCTCCAAACACGTTTAGTGGAATTATGACCCAAAAGTTCTATTTTGGTCTCATCTGACCACATGACTTTCTCCCATGACTCCTCTGGATCATCCAAATGGTCATTGGCAAACTTAAGACGTGCCTGGACATGTGCTGGGTTAAGCAGGGGAACCTTCCGTGCCATGCATGATTTCAAACCATGACGTCTTAGTGTATTACCAACAGTAACCTTGGAAACGGTGATCCCAGCTCTTTTCAGGTCATTGACCAGCTCCTCCCGTGTAGTTCTGTGCTGATTTCTCACCTTCCTTAGGATCATTGAGACCCCACGAGGTAAGATCTTGCATGGAGCCCCAGTCCGAGGGAGATTGACAGTCATGTTTAGCTTCTTCTATTTTCTAATGATTGCTCCAACAGTGGACCTTTTTTTTTCTCCAAGCTGCTTGGCAATTTCCCCGTAGCCCTTTCCAGCCTTGTGGAGGTGTACAATTTTGTCTCTAGTGTCTTTGGACAGCTCTTTGGTCTTGGCCATGTTAGTAGTTGGATTCTTACTGATTGTATGGGGTGGACAGGTGTCTTTATGCAGCTAACGACCTCAAACAGGTGCATCTAATTTAGGATAATAAATGTAGTGGAGGTGGACATTTTAAAGGCAGACTAACAGGTCTTTGAGGGTCAGAATTCTAGCTGATAGACAGGTGTTCAATACTTATTTGCAGCTGTATCATACAAATAAATAGTTTAAAAATCATATATTGTGATTTCTGGATTTTTTTTTTAGATTATGTCTCTCACAGTGGACATGCACCTACGATGACAATTTCAGACCCCTTCATGATTTCTAAGTGGGAGAACTTGCAAAATAGCAGGGTGTTCAAATACTTATTTTCCTCACTGTATGTCAAAGATGCACCTAATTTCCCCTAAAAACAGAATTAGAAATTTAGTAACAACCTCAATCATTACTCAGATAAATCCGTGTTGCTGAGTCTGTATTTGAATACTGGAACCACTGCACAGAACCCCAAGTATGTTTTTGCATGTTCTTGCCAAGTTTTTTTTTGTAGGTGTCCTCTAGGTTCTATGTTTCCCTCACAAGAATACTCTGTTGAATAGGTGAATTGATCCATCAGTGTGTGAATGAGTGAGGGCATCTCACCTACAGTCTATATCTGCCTTGTGCCCAGGGATAGAATTGAGAATAAACTAAAATAACTCCCCATGACCTTGACCAGGATCAAGCATTTATGAAAGACAAACGCACAATTGAATGTTATTTCTCACTGCTGTGGGTATGACACCCAAACTGTTTAACTTTGCATTTTTATTTCATATTGCCTTCATTTCGATTTATTCTGAGCTCCTGTGGCATGTCAATTTTCCACTGAGGATCTACAAAGTGTTTAGTTGAACTTTTATTTTTTGTACAGTACAGACCAAAAGTTTGGACACACCTTCTCATTCAAAGAGTTTTCTTTATTTTCATGACTATGAAAATTGTAGAGTCACACTGAAGGCATCAAAACTATGAATTAACACATGTGGAATTATATACATAACAAAAAAGTGTGAAACAACTGAAAATATGTCATATTGTAGGTTCTTCAAAGTAGCCACCTTTTGCTTAGATTACTGCTTTGCACACTCTTGGCATTCTCTTGATGCCTACTTTGAAAAACCTACAATATGACATATTTTCAGTTCACTTTTTTGTTATGTATATAATTCCACATGTGTTGATTCATAGTTTTGATGCCTTCAGTGTGACTTTACAATTTTCATAGTCATGAAAATAAAGAAAACTCTTTGAATGAGCAGGTGTGTCCAAACTTTTGGTCTGTACTGTATATATAATATATATAAACTTTTGGTCTGGACACATGGTGTGTCCAAACTTTTGGTCTGTTCTGTATGCTTTTTCCCCTGAAATATGGCTTTCGAATGTGAAATCAAACCTCAAAATCTGAATGCATAATTCCCAAACAGCTACAGAGTGTACAGAAGCCATTTTTTCATTTTAGCTGTGGCGCATTTATAACGTGCGGGAAGCCATTTGAATTTCAGCCACTGGACGAATGCAGATGAACAAATCCGTCCCGTTGAGCTGAGTCCTGAGCCGCCTGTTGAGCGCTGAGAGGAAACGATTACTCTGCTTCATCCCTGACTGAAAAGACATACCACCATTCTCTGACGACCCACTTCTCATTCAGGAAAGCTAAAAAGATCACTTAAAGGTTGCCGTATTTTAGTTATGAACTTATCATCCACAGTTTTCTTTCCTTCTGTCTTTGAAGAAAGAAATTTCCTTCTTCCAAATGATGCCAAATTCCTTACCAGAAGCTTGTTATGCTTGACCAACAGCAGCTACCAATCTTGTATACGGTGCTCGAGTAATCCAGGGTTCATTTGTTCTTTCCAATAACAGATTCTGGGTTCTTGTTTTCTTGCATTTTTCAATTAATACATTTAAAATTGAAGAGCAGCTGTAATGGATTATATAGGGATCTATTATTCATTTTAATTCTACCATTATTTTTGGTCGGTTCAGTTGCAGATAATATTGCACTGAGAGTCTTTATGATTACTTGGCAAATACAAAACTTTTCCTTCTAAATTGTGACTGAATAGCTGAAAGTGAAAAATAAAATAAAACTTTGTTGGACAATATTCCTGTGTTTTCTTTGGTATACTAGCTGACAATTATTTAATGGATAGTGTTAACCATCACTTCTACACATAAATAAAACACTTAACTTTACGACTACTACAACATTAGATGGATGGATGGATGGATGGATGGATGGATAGATGGATGGATGGATGGATGGATGGATGGATGGATGGATGGATGGATGGATGGATGGATGGATGGATGGATGGATGGATGGATAGATAGATAGATAGATAGATAGATAGATAGATAGATAGATAGATAGATAGATAGATAGATAGATAGATAGATAGATAGATAGATAGATAGATAGATAGATAGATAGATGTCTATGAATTTAAATCTCAGCTAAAAACCTATTTATTCTCCCAGTACCAGTCATAATGTCTATATGTTTCATGTATAGTTTATTGGGTTTTTGATATACTGATATATTGATATATTGATTTTGGTATATTGATTATGTTGATAAAAGTGTAGGTCCAAATGATAGACTGTCTGATTGTAATACACTGATCAATCATAACATTATAACTGATAAAGTGAATAACACCGATTATCTCGTGATCATGGCACCTGTTAGTTGGGGGGGTAAATATCCTAAAATTTGATGTGTTAGAAGCAGGAAAAATGGGCGAGCTAAGGATTTGAGCGAGTTTGACGAGAGACAAATTGGGATGGCTAAAGGACTGGGACAGAGCATCTCCAAAACTGTTCCCGGTCTGCAGTAGTCAGTATCTATCAAAAGTTGTCCAAGGAGGGAACAGGGCGACAAGGTCATGGGTGGCTGAGCCTCACTGATGCATGTGGGAAGCGACGGCTGGTGCGTGTGGTCCCATCCAACAGAGCTGCAGTGGCACACATTGCTGACCAAGTTAATGCTGTTATCGTTTGATGAGTCAGGACTTTATTTTGAAGAATACATAAAATAGGAGCTATATAAATGAATGATTTTCCTTCTATTTCTTCTTCTTTTTTTTCTTCTTATTATCCACAGCTGGTCACCAATCACACACATCTGAAAGTGACCACACCTCACAGAGCCACCAGAAGAGTTTGTTGATATTAGTTGATATTATGGTTGTTTAATTCACTGGTTTGTCGTTTAGTCAAACCAGTCAAAGTGGCATTTCAACAATGTTCCTCCAGGACCAAGGTACTTGGACCCTATAGTTAATAAAGCTTACTCAGAGCATTTGGTGGCAAATTTCGTGACATCAATCTTACTGGTAAACACTTATAATTTTTCATCTGTTTGAGTACAGAGACAATCAGATTTGACCAGCCACGACTCTAAAAAGGGTCTAATGGCTGGTGCAGTGTTCTATTGCATTACATTGCATGCTGCGGGTGGGTCTCAGTTTGTCTTTTGGCTGCTTTTGTAGTCTCAAGTGCACTCACGCACCCTTCAATCAGTGGCCCAGGGTGCACAAGTAATCTCCCTTTAGAGAGCGAACTGCTCTGTAAGCGAATTGTTCTATGAATACTTTTAACCTGGCCAGAGGATCACAGTGATTTGTATCACAGTAACTTCATATCTAAGTATTTTAAATCTTCTCACAATAAACATGTACTTTTGACACCAAGATATAAAACTACATATTCTGGATTTCAGAAAAATCTTTTTTAAAAACCTAAACCTTAGTGGCAACTCACCTTTTTTCTCCGCCATATGCCATATAATCATCAGAGAACATAAGTGTCTTTTGTCAATATGAAAAGCTATTTTCATGACATGCCCAAAGAGCTTTTCAAAACAGCAAGCTAACCTTGAGTGTTGCTCAAGTTTCTACTACTATCCTGAATAACTGCCAGTTGCCATGGTTTCCCTTGAGGCTTGGGAAGTAATGGACTAACTGCATAAATAGCTACAGGACAACCAATATGACCATAAGATGTTTACAGCTAAGCAGAAGTGCAAATATTTACAACTATAGATGTAGCTGTAGCATTTATAAATGACTCCTTGCTAATGCAGGAGACACCTGAACACTTTTCTGCTCTCTAAGTGGTCAGATGTAACAATAATGAAAAAAAAAAAATGAATGAACAAACAAATGAATGAATGAATGAATGAATGAATGGTCAATTCATTGAAAGGAAAAAAAAGAGATTGTGACTGGGCTAAGGAGATGCCAAAGAGAACATCTAACGATTAATTTCGCCTGTTTAGGGGCACTGTAATTTTTAATACATCTATGACTAAAAAACTTTCTTTCGGCTTCTCCCATTAGGGGTCGCCACAGCGGATCATCCGCATGTTTGATTTGGCACATGTTTTTACGCTGGATGCCCTTCCTAACGCAACCCTCCCCATTTATCCGGGCTTGGGACCGGCGCTAAGAGTGGCTGGGGTTGGTTCCCTGACCGGAGATCGAACCCGGGCCGCAGCGGTGAGAGCGCCGCATCCTAACCACTAGACCACCAGGGACACTTTAATACATCCATGACTGACCTAGTATATTTCAGTACATGCTTTATATATAAGTTTCCACTGTAGTCTATTCAATTATGTGCAAGCATGATCTGTTTGTTGTTGCACTGTAGGACCGTCAAATCCATTTCACAATGTTATATTGAAATATGTATGCAATATGTATTTTAAAAGCAACCTTGAACAAATTATTTTCCATCGAGTTTTATTCGGGGCATTAACATTTTGAATATTTGCAGCTGCAGCACCAGACATCACAAGAATACACAGATTGGTATGAAGCAGTCAGGCTGAGTCTATACTGAGGCCCATACTGTATGCTTGTAAAGCCTATTAATGATAGTTATGGCAGGTGATTAGGTGATTAGGGAAGTGGCAGCTCAGGTTGTACTTTTACTCAGAAGGTCCTGAATTCAAATTCTAGCACATCCATGAGCCATCCCTGGGCCCTTGAGCAAGGCCCTTAACCCACTATAGCTCAGTTTTATAAATGAGATCATTTTAAGCTGCCCTACACAAGGGCCTCAACAAAATGCCATAAATGTCATAAATTACATGCCATAAATTACATTTGATTACAGCACCCTCTAGAGGTTATGCAATTAGGCTGGGGCTAAAATGTAAGATTGGTCACTACCTTTAAAAAAATAAGGTGGATTTGTCACTTTACCATATTAATTAATTTTTTTATTTTTTTTATTTTACCTTAAAATGCCCTTAGATAAACCAATAAATAATTACACATTGTTTAGTAAAATTACAAATTACACAAAGACATGAGAAAAGTATAGTAAATAAGTTTAGTGTTTTTCTACCTCTTCTGTTTGGCCTTCAGGATATTGGAAATCATAAACATGTCTGATTATACTTCTGTGCATGTGTTCTTCTATATCATTCTTATTATGTGATCCCTGGGACCTATTAATATAATGTATTGGTCAGCCATAATACATTCATTGTGAAGTTTCTTAATATCTAAAATCATGACTAACTGTCGCTGTTGCCTATCATCCAACTGTGAGATGTGTGTGTATTATAACCACACAATAACCTAACTGAATGTAAAATTGTAAGTTCTAAAAGCTCTTTAGTTCTAAAATTTGATCTCTTTTTAAAAGAGATGTTCTCAGTGATTTGCTGCAAACACCCATGCTGACAATAAAAAAAAAAAATCAAGCAAACAGTTTTATAGTTAGATCTTAAGGGAAAGAAAACCTATTCCAGTGCTTATAATTCATTGCACATTCTTAAAATAGGAAAACCTCTTTCCCTTACTCGGCCTCATCTGTCTCTTTCATGGTCAGTTGACTCCATTGTAAGGCTCTGATCTGAAACCTGGGATGTTGTGGATGTGGGAAGGAATTGGCTTTGCGCCCTCAGGTCACATCCCATTGCTACTCGCACCTGTTTTCTGAATCATTAAGATTCACTCTTATTCCCCAAGATGTGGCTGAATCAGAGCTGCTTCAAAGAGGGATACTCGGATAAAAAAAAAAAAAACCCTCAGTGGATTAACTAGCAGTCGTAGCAGCGTGTAACGGGCACTGTGCCCTCGCTCGATATATATATAAAAAAACCAGGCTACTTCTTTTTGTTTAAAGGACAGAAATGGATAGCTAGAGGATAAGAGAACATTTTGGAAGGAATTCGTTCCAGACAATATGTACAGTATGTACACTTTTTTCCCATAACAACTTCTTTTAAACATCAATTCAATTGAGGTATGAGAAAACAGCCATTATAAAGTCACTGCCTTCTACTGGAAGAACAATGGCAAAGGTATAAGACAGCAATAAAAATCTCTGATGAGGAAAATACTTCAGAAGATTCAGTTTCTACCTGTTTGCTGTCACATATTGTCTTTAACCAATTTGTCTATGTTCATTTAATCTATTGTACATATAACAGCTTTAAACAATTTATTATTTTCTCTTTATTTTTATGCATTTTTCTGGCAAGTATAGTAGCTAGCTAGAGCCTTAGCAAACCGATGCAGTATTACACTGAGTAGATTCATTCCATAGCTAATAACTGTCAACAACTGACCAGGTACACACACATGTGTTTGCTAAACATTCCTTAGTAGACTTAGTCCCTATTTTCTATTGTAATAACTTTTACTCTTCTGAGAAAGCTTTCTATTAGATTCATTCAACCAGGAAAACATTAAAGATTGATGTTAGCTGAGGAGGCCTGGGGTGCAGTCAGTGTCTCAGTTCATCGCAAAGGTGTTCCGTGGAGTAGAGGTCAGGACTCTGTGTAGAATAATTCAACACCAACTAAATTCTTCTACACTAAATGTGGCAAAACTGACAGAACTGGCTTTTTCACGAATCTCTCATTTCAAGAGAAAGGAAATTGTAATATGCCAGCACACAAAAACAAAGTCAACTGAATGCTTCCAATTTTCCAAGCAGCTGGAGCTGGGAGAAGACTTATGGTGTGATAGTCAGTTGTTCATATATAGTGTTTTTTTTTTTTTTTTATAAAGTTTGATTAAAAAAAGGAAATATTGAAGTCTCTATATGGGTCACACTTCTGTTTTGTAAATGCTACTAATGACTTAGCAGCCCTGTAGCTTAACATAAGTCAACCTCAGAGGGGGTTTATACATTCAAGTCAAGTCAAGTCAAGTCAAGTCAAGTTTATTTGTATAGCGCTTTTCACAACAGACATTGTCTCAAAGCAGCTTTACAGAAAACAACAGTCATTCTAGCATTCATGCTAGCAATCAAATCACTTCGACTTTGCTAGTACCTAGCTAACAGACTTCCTACTTAGCTAATCAGTAGTTACATCATGCTTATGTACCCCAAAACTTTTTTTTTCTAAATGAACACTAAGGCCACATTTGCAGAGTGGAAGATATTAAATATTTAAAGTTACCAAAGGCAGACTCTTGGGACCACCACCACAGTGGGTTTCAAAGTTATTTCTCATTTGGCTGTTCTTTTGCCTCGTCCATGAGCACAGGGTTGCCAAATTAATTAACATTACATCCATGTGAATTATTACACCTTACACTGATCTTAGTACACATTCAATTCATTGTTATTGCACCTAATTGATCTGTATAATGTTATAATAATAGACCATATGAAAATGCAGCTTTAGAGGAATTCAGATGTAAAACTCAGTGCCTAATGAACAAACCAGAGGTGACATTGGCAGCAAAAATCTCCCTATGATGACATGAAAAGGAATCTTTAAAATGATCCATACTCACATACTGACTGTAAAATTATGAATAATTTCTTTCTATCTATCTATCTATCTATCTATCTATCTATCTATCTATCTATCTATCTATCTATCTATCTATCTATCTATCTATCTATCTATCTATCTATCTATATAAAGTAAAAAGGGAAATTTGTGGGGTAGTTCCATTAATCTTTTTTATATTTGAAGAAAGTTTTGGCACCATCATCCACTGCTTGCTTCTTGCCACTTCTTGCTGATAGTGTCTTTCTTGTCTTTCCTGGCAGAGTTTATTAGCCTTTACCGAAAATACTGCTTCACGTATCAAGCCAGTTCTGCCAAACCTAAAACAAACTCTAGAGCATTGTGCAGCGCTGCATTCACAGCTGAATGTCAGCCATTTTACACTTTAAAAATCGATTTTTATAAAAATAAAAAAAAATACACACACACACACACACACACACACACACACACACACACACACACACACACACACACATTATATATACAGTGGTGTGAAAAAGTGTTTGCCTCTTTTTGATTTCTTATTTTTTTTGCATGTTTGTCACACTTTATTCAGTCAGACTCATTGCAGGTTATCGCAAACGCTTGATTGCAGTTGTTGCTGCTAAGGGTGGCCCAACCAGTTATTAGGTTTAGGGAGCAAACACTTTTTTACACAGGGCTATGTAATTTTGGATTTTGTTTTCTCTCTATAATAAAAACCTTCATTTAAAAACTGCATGTTGTGTTTAATTGTGTTATCTTTTACTAATATACTATATATATATATATATGTCCGGTTTTGCAGTTTTGACTTTTAGTAAAAGTCCGCAGGGAGAAAAACATCAGCAAGGCAGGTCACAAATCAATTAAACTGAGATTCCAGTACTTGTGCTGATTATCTCTGAAGCTCACTGCTAATAATGCCAAGAACATGGCTCATACAAGGAATACAATTAGCGAAACTGTTTTAGCTCGACTGAAGAGAATGACGTCAGTCACTGAGACCTAACGATGCTCAAACACACAAACACCTTTTATCAATATATTTGGGTTTGAAAGATTCGCAGTACATGACCCAAAGCAAAAAAAGCATCCATTCTAATAACACAAACTGTAGCCTTAATATCAAATATGACACAGGGATCAGTAACTTTACCAAAGCCCATAATAGCATCAAGGTAATAGCAGAAACCAGGCTTCATTTGCTTCATTCTAATAACAGTCTCTATTTCTCCATGTTCAGATGCTCTGCACTTATATTTCTTTTTATACACAATAGAAATGAAAAAGTAATAGAATGCTCTTAATAGTCACATTTATATCACACATATATCACATAGCAGTTAACACATACAAACAAACATTCTATTAAAATACACTATATAGTCAAACCTTGTGGACCATAAGATTTGAATGTGCTTTTTGAATCACATCCACGTCCCACTTCACATTTAGTCCCCATTTAATGTAATAATAACCTCCACTTCTCTGGAAAGATGTTTCAGATTTTGGAGCGTGGTTGTTCAAATTCATGCACATTCAACAGAACGTTGTTAGTAAAGTCAGGTATTAATGTAAGGTGAGGAGGCCTGGAGTGCAATACAGTGTTCCAATTTATCCCAAAGGTGTTCAATAAGGTTTAGTTCAGACCTCTATAGCAGGACACTCTAGATGTTTCACTCTATCCCATAAACCACATCTTCATGGAGCTCACTCTGGGCACAAAACCATTGTCATGCTGGGAAAGGTTTGTGTCCTGGTTCAACTGGAGGGAAAATGTAATGCTTCTACACCCAAAGCAATTGTGTGCCTCTAACTTGGAGGCAACAGTTTAGCAAAGAACCACATACTTATACTGGGTAGTCCTTGGGCATTTTCTTTGTAGCCATTCATAAATATCCTTCTGTAAACTATATTACACATTGAAATCATTCATTTGAACGATGAGAGACATACTTTATATTACTCTTGTCAATACAGTCTAATAGTGCGATACAATAGTGAGATTGGTGCTAGCATGTGAAGAATAAATCTGTAATAAAAATTAGAAGCTGTAAGCCTCCCCTCAACCTTGGCTTCACCGATCATAATTTACAATGTGAGTGGGCTCAGGTGAAATGATATAAACCTGCGAAAGTGCAAACATGTTGACTCTCTATGTGACATTAAATTGCTCATTTAAAATTGAACTGTGTGGGTAGTAGTTGTTGTAGGAGCCAGATAAAGATAAAAATGTGTTCTGCCAAATTCATTCTTCCATCATAAGGCCATGATCATATTCTATTGAGGAGAGAGCAAATGTGTGGGAGGAACAAAAAATGTTTTACCTAATTTATAAAAATATAAAAATAACAGACCGGTATGACAAATAAACGGACAATTTTCATGTCTATCAATAAACAATTTGTAATGTGTTATTCAAGTGAATAAATTCAGCTCATCAAATCCAACATCTGTATTCAGAGTGTAAAGTGGGGCTTAAAACACAGACTGATATTGACAGTGATAATCCATAATCAATAAGCAGTCAAAAAACAAGTCAGTATGTAGAAAAATATAAAACTACAATACAATATAGTAATGCCCCGTTTATCGCAGTGGTTACTTTACGAAAAACTGCGATAAACAGATGCCAACCCAAAATTATTATTATTTATTTTTTTGTTTTTTTTTTGCCGTAAATTGTCGTCCCACACACTTTAAACACACACGGAAAACATTTTCAAGAATATAGTAAAATTAATTTTGTAAAAATTCGTAGAAATACAGTACACTGTATCACATTTATAGTGAGTACATCTACTGTACAGTATTAACATTTTACTTCATTTTATAATTAATAATAATATTTTTGTTAATACATTTTACTATTTCAACAAAAACCCTATAAAAACAATTCCCTATTAGTTTTTTGGTCTATTGTGCTATCCGTGAGAGACCGGGAAAATCAGCTAAACAAATTAGTTATGTGGCAAATTCAATTCCGCGATAAGAACCGCGGTAAAGTAGTGCAGGGATTCCACTGCTACCAAACTAAACTAGTCCTTCTTGCTACTTATTTGTTTGCCATGACTACATTTAAAATATACTTCAGGAACAAATTTATTTGATTTGAAACCTTGGAAAAAACACCACTAGGTTGTGGAACAATTGGAGCAGCAGGAGATATATATATATATATATATATGTAGTTCCTAGAATAGCAAAGTCCACTAAAGGCGGTAGAGCATTTTCACATTTAGCTCCTAAACTCTGGAATAGTCTTCCTGACAGTGTTCGGGGTTCAGATACACTCTCCCAGTTTAAGTGTAAATTAAAAACATATCTTTTTAGCAAAGCCTACACATAACACACATCACACACATCACATCACAACCTTGTGCTCCAGAATATATGATTACATGCACATTATCAACTTGTGCTGTTAATATCATGAACAGCAGCTACGCTAATTCCTCTCCACTGCTTCTCTTTCTCTCCCCATCCCGAGGCATCCTGAGGTTTGGCCAGCTCCAGTCACGTCCCACCTCGTGAAGATTATGGACCTATGGATGATCATGGAGAAGTAGATGCCGAGTGTTTAAAGGCCGTGGCATGGAGAAGCTGATGCTGGATCTATGATGATCACAAATTGTTCTGTATTGTTGAAAGATTTATGACCAAACTCTTGATGTCACCCATATGAGGATGGGTTCCCCTTTGAGTCTGGTTCCTCTCAAGGTTTCTTCCTCATATCATCTAAGGGAGTTTTTCCTTGCCACTGTCGCCACGGCTTGCTCATCAGGGACAAACGCACACCATTCACCTTCACTGTTGTTTTCTGTAAAGCTGCTTTGAGACAATGTCTGTTGTGAAAAGCGCTATACAAATAAACTTGACTTGACTTGACTTGACTATATATATATATGAGAGAGTGAGAGTTACGATGGAGATGTGTTGCGATGACCACATGATAGCTTAACATTTCAAGGAATTTTGGATTTATGAAAATTCAAATGCCACACGAAAATGTCGATATTTGTACATTTATTTCATACTTCTATCACCATCGTAAGATCGAACAAATCACTTGGGGTTCAACATAGTGTAGGTGCACATAACCTGTAAAAAAACAACTAATGACAGCACTGAGATGTCCAGAACGAATAACTCAAAACAGGAGATCCAAAGTTCTTTGTAATTAGTTTCCATGGGAACAGAAATGTCAAGCGGGGGGAACCCTAACCAGAATCATATAACTAAGGAAATATGCTTCAGTTATTACATGATTTAATATTTCATTAATTCATTAATTTTCATTTGTGTAGTTGCAATAATTGGTAACTGTCCTAAACCATGGCAAGGTCCAAGTTTAAATGAACTTGATATTGCTAAAATGATAAAAGCGTTTGCCAAATTATTTGTATTAAGAAAACAAAAACTCAAAAAGCAATAAATGAAGGAGCTGTATTATAAAAAGAGAATTAGTATGCCACTTCACATGAACTGTATTTCCCTTCAACAAACCAGGCATAAATAATAAAGTAGAACTAACAAAGGGCAATTAAGTAATAATGCCCCAAGTAATACTTCTGATGAGGATCCTAAATCTTAATGGAGTGCCTGAGTGTCCTTCAAATGTCTCCATCTGTCTTCAAGGCCAAGATTCACAAAGGCGATAAAGGGTTTGTATTACAAGCCCAAGTTAAATATATGCTTAGAAAAAAAAACCTTGCAGACAATAAATCTTGAAAGGATGGTTACTATACAATGTCCAGGCATTTCGTTTTTTGGTAAAAGAAAAAAAGCTTTCCGCTGAAAACGAATTGCTTTCAGTGAGTCTGAAAATGGGGTGGAAATAACAGCATTTATAGCTTGTGAGTAATTCGGAGAGAAAAGCGTTCATTATTGATTTGGAGCACAGTTCACAAACCATAGAGGGAGTTTAATTTCCCTTCGTTTATACTGCCAATAGTAAAGTCAGTGAGAAGCTTTGATGGAAAGTTTATTGATTCCTCTGTGGAAAATAACACTTCATGGTCTACATACTCAAAAGGAAAATAACTTTAAGGAAGTGTCAAGAGCGTTCCTTTCATCAGACCGTAAGATTTATATGATTTAAGTCAAGGAGTGATGGGCCACTTGCTACAATTATAGCTTATACCCTTAGCAAATCTGTGTTCACCAAAGAATCGGGCACATTTTGTCAATAAACATGACCTGGAAATATTTACTTTCAAAACTGCCCATTTGGCTGAGATTTCAAGTGTCCAAATGTTTTCAAAAGCCAGTGATTGTACCTTCCTTCGAAGAGCTCACCGTGTCACAGTTTTCGAGAGTTATTTTTCCACAAGCGTATTTAAACACAACTGCAGAGAGACGGTTTGATTCTAAGGCTCCCAGCCAGAAAACTGTACAAAACTCATTCTTTTTAAGTCTGACCTGTTTAGTTTTTATGCCTGTCTGGTGTTTTGTATTTTTTTTAAGATTTATAATTATACCCTAGAAATCACCCAAATGAGGATGGGTTCCCCTTTTGAGTCTGATTCCTCTCGAGGTTTCTTCCGCATAACATCTAAGGGAGTTTTTCCTTGCCACTGTCACCCAAGGCTGCACATCAGCAATAAATACAATTCATTCATCTTAATTCTTAAATTCTGTAAAGCTGCTTTGAGACAATGTCCATTGTGAAAAGTGCTGTAGAAATAAACTTGACTTGAAATGACTTGGCTGACAAAGCCCTCAGTTTTCTCAGCCTGAGTCAACTGGCATTATCATGATTGTACATGACCAGAAGAATTTTAGTTTACATTTAGGCAACTGAAAATTGACTCATGGGTCTTTTTATCCATTTGGTGTCTAAATCATTACGAAGCATTCATTTTACAACGCAAACAAAATAAGACAGTCAACATATACAAAATTCACAGAGATATAGCTTCACACAGTACTTTTTAAAATTGTGTGTATTTTACAGTTTAATTAGTTACTTCTCCTGCATTTGCATTTTCTGATATTACAGAAAACAAATATTACATATATGCCTGAAAAGGTCCTTCATATATTATTTATTTAATTAGTTTCTTTTAGTGACACAAATGAAAGTTTCGCATAAGGATATTATATTATTATTATAAGCCATTACTGTTTTCAGACTTCACTTCATATATGCACATTAGGGATGAATATAATTCGGAATGAACAGATAATGTGTCCTAAATGGAGGCAAATACAGATACAAATAAAACCCTTTCTATTCTTTGCTGTTTTTTGGGAACTAGGATCCTGCAGAACCCAACTAAAAAACCCATCATTACTAGACCAATTATAAACTTAAATGATATAGCTGAGGTTGAGAAACTGTAATAAGTGTTCAAAGAACATATTCTGGTATTTTATCTTGCTTTTTGTGCTTCCTGGGGCATAATGTTAGTATTATATTTAATTAAAAACGTTTAAGTTATATCCATGTCCACAAAATCTATATAGAAATTGATATTTAGAAAACAAAACTGATACAGATCCAAATACAGGCATCTGTAAGAAATCTTTGTCCTGCAACATCCTTTTCTTTGACACTCCGATACCTGAAACAGGAAGTAATCTGACAAGTAGAACCGATCAGGTCATCTGATGCTCAGACACAGGAATAGGGATATTTTCATACACCCTTGACCTGAAAGAACCGATATCACCATATCCAAAACGCGCAGTCACACTGACTCGAGTCCCGAAACATGCCAGGTTTTCTCAACTCTACCCTGTAGAAAATAAACTCGTTCCTACTGCTTAAACATATACACAATATGACCAAACGTGTGTCGACTTCATTATATTTGCTTCTTTCCCAAAACTGTTTGCTTTTTTGCCTTAAAAGCCATTAATTCAACAAGTAATGGCACGTATGATTGTGATGGGTAGGTGTCCACATACTTTGGGGCTATTTATCAAACCCCTGATTCAGAGGTATTCAACTAAACCAAACTATTTATGATTAGTGGAGGCTGTGTTCTAGAAAATGTTAATATTATTTATGCATTCGTTTATTTATTCATGTTTTCAGCAGTCGATAAATGTGAAGGCCAGTTCACGACCTCTGCTTTAATAATAAGCCGCACTTCTTCAAGTGTTCGACAATCTGAGCTGCGAAGCCCAGAACAAATCAGAGTTTCACTGGAAAGCCTTTTCTAGACATGACACTGGTAGAGAAAGACTGTGGCCAACTACTTGTCAGCAGCTGGAGATTTACTGTGTCAGTTGAGAGAGTAATTGTGGATATGATCTGCTGTTTAAGCACAAGGTGTTTGTCTCTCTGCAAGCTTCAAGGCCATTCTGCTGCTGCCCACACACACACACACACACACACACACACACACACACACACACACACACACACACACACACACACACACACACTTTTTGATGAGCTTTGCAGAAACAAGTAAAGCTCAAGCCATACGGTTGTTTCATGGAAGACTGCAGAGAAAGGAAGGCTGCACTGGCAGAACGGACACAATGAGTGCAACGAGCCCTGAACTCTCTCTCTCTGTGTGTGTGTGTGTGTGTGTGTGTGTGTGTGTGTGTGTGTGTGTGTGTCTGTGTGTGTCTGTGTGTGTTTTGAAGTGCAACAGAAAGACCAATTTCAGTGATACGTTAAAGAAGAAGGGCTGCCTGTAGAAAGAACTGATGAGATGGAAGGAGTTCGTGCTCACACTAATGACAGACAGAGCGAGGACAGAATGAGCCAACTTGAAATGGAACCAGAGTGAGAGGCAAGCATTCTGTGAGAAAGAAAGTGTTACCAAGAAAAAAAGCAGAGAAGAAGCAGTGTATTTGGGTATGAGTAGACAGTTCAGGTAAATGTCTCAGGTGGCTGAAGATAGCTGAGCTAATTTATCCAGATGTAGACAGCTTGGGCCATTGAGCCTTTGGGTACAAGTAGACAGATAAAGTTCAGATAAATTGTCTCTGATGGACTGATCATGATCTGCACACAAGAACATCCACTTCCTGCTTCTCTTCTTCTTAATTCCTAAACCATTTCTACAGTCTATATGCTGTTCCTGAGCTAGTGAGTGTGTGTGCCTTGGCTAACTGTATATACAGTTTAAATATTTAGTATTCAGATGCTAACTTCAGAATATTAATGAGCCTGTAATTGTATATTAGATTAAATCTTAGCAATAGTGCTACACTGTTTGTTTATATCGCATGTACCAGTTGTCAATGAAAACGTTATCTTTTCATTAAAAATATAATAAAGAATTGAATTTGATCATTAAAAATATGATAAAACTTAAAATATATTCACTTGTTGAGAATATTAAGCTATGGTTTACTTTTCCTTAGCTGCCTTTGATCCATGTAATTACCAGTGGAATAGTAACAGCAGAAAATAATATATATAAATATTTTTACTGCTTGACTATCAATTGATTTGCATCATGTGGCCAACATGTTCATGTAATATGTTATATGAGCTGATAAGTTTTCTTTCACTCTTACATATATAAATATAGGAAAAAATTACATGATTGGAACATTGAAATTCTTTCATATGGCTTATATGACAACAATAACCTGTTCAAGTTAGAGAAATTCTGATGGGCATGTGCTCATGTGCTAGAATTTCAACTAACCAAAAGGTTTTGAAATCCCAGTATTGTCAGATGGTCACATTCCGGCCCTAGAGTGAGGCTTTAAAAACCTCATCTGTTTCGCTCGACATTGGCAGAGAAGTTGGCATTGTATGTAAATTGAATAAAGGCATCAGCCCAATGAAGGAATGTCAGGGATATGGGCATGTCAGTGACATTTAACTGCAATTTGTTAAAGTACAGCTTCATAAAAGTCCTTGCTTACAAAATAACTAACATGATTTGAATGGATACAGTTTGATGATTTCCCATCATTCATTAGTTTGCAGCTACAAACAAGACAGTTTGAAATGTTTAATGTTTTGATTAATAGTGACATTTCAGGTTTTCAAATAGCACCAATTAATAGTTGAGAAGCCTCAATAAAAAAATAATTCTCAGTATTTTTCTCTTTTTAATAAACTTTCTTTCAGCTTCTCCCATTAGGGGTCGCCACAGCGGATCCTCCGCACGTTTGATTTGGCACGTTTTACGCTGGATGCCCTTCCTAACGCAACCCTCCCCAATTTATCCGGGCTTGGGACCGGCACTGTGAGTGGCTGGGGATGCATCTTAACCACTAGACCACCAGGGGACCTCATTTTTCTCTTTTTAATGCTGATTTAAAAAAAAAAAAAAACAAGGCAAGGCAATCTTTACTACAGTCTAATCCGATTGGGGATTGTAAATGCAAAAAAAAAGTCTGAGCTTATTTTGTATTCAGCTGATTAACCTGTGATTAAATAAATTGCAATTTGTCGTGCAAAGAAAACACACACACACACACACACACACACACACACACACACACACACTTTTTTGCTTTTCTGCTAAATTGGACTACAGTAAAACATGGGCTATGTAACTGAAGCTGGCAAAAATATTAGATTTTGTTGGTCAAGAATATAACAGGCATTAAAAACAAGTAGTCTTTTGATTATTCACAATCAACAACACAAAAAAAAACAAAAATTCAGAAGTTTAGCACCGATTATACAATTATCATTGGTTATTATTAAACTGCTAAGCAGTAAGGGTTGGGTTTGTAAAGTGATTGTGTTAATTAAGACTTTGAAAAGCTCATTAGGACATTTTCTTGGCCCATGAGTGTTCAATTGTCTTGCTTTCATAAATTGATCCTTGTGGATTTAAACACTCTTCCATTAATATCTATCAATATTCCTTAATATCAGCTGCTTTACTAATAATTCCAAAATAGACCAATACAGATACCAAACATCTTCCTGAAAGTTCCCAGGAGTCTCTTGCACATTGATAGTGGCTGCCTGATGCCCGCAAATATGTACAATATTACAGAAATCAATTTTGTAAAAGAAAAAGAGAGAAAAATTTCTAAAAGTAGACACGCTCAGGAGAAAGCAATTGACAAGATCGTAGTTTTCACTGTAGACAGAAATGGTGAAAAGTAACAATTTATATTTGCTCGCATTGCTGTAATTGAGTAGTTTTTGTGTACTTTTACATTGAAAGTACCGTATTTTCCGGACTATTAGCCACTACTTTTTTCCCACTCGAACTCCGCGGCTTAAACAATGAAGCGGCTAATTTATGTTTTTTTCCTGGGTTTTTCTCGGTTTCACAAACTTCAAGCCAAAAAACTGAGACCCATAACATTAGACCAATGTAATTGCCGAACGGGTTCAGGTGAACCAATGAAACTCTTTATATTGAATCCGATGCGCTCCCACTGAACCGGCACACTTAACCTGCAAGAAAAGATTCACCGATGGTGATTTTTAAACTCACGACGATGCCAAAAGATAAACTCTCGAGATAAATTGTTGTGAAAGGAAGGAGGAAGACAGTGAACAAGGACTTTCACAGTAGGCTACTGTTTAGATACAAGCCGTGTAACAGACACTGTCTTTCGTTAAAGCCTGTGTAAAGTTCATTAGTTTTAATGTAGGCACCTGCTTATTTATGCTCAAAATAAAAATCTTTGTCAAATTCAGTGGGTGTGGCTTATATTTGGGTGCGCTTAATAGTTCGGAAATTACAGAAGTTTTTAAGATCTGTAATTTTACTTTTACTATATTTGGTAAAAGTGCATAACTTATTTTAAACTAGTCATGTACTGCATTTTTTTTTTTTTTACCTTTAATTTGTAAAGGTGTTCCTTCAATTAAAAACAACTAATTTGAGATTTATTTCTCCTTGTTCTTTTTGAACTACATTAGAATCACCTACCCCACCCCCACTGGTAAAACAATAACTGTCAATTTTACTTTGAATACATTTTAAATGAGCTACATTTTACTTTTACTTAAGTAATTACTTAAAATCTGTACTGTAATTTTACTTGTACTTAAGTAATATTTAATTGAAATAACCGTACATTTACTTGTATATATTTTATTACTTTTTCAACCTCTGGACAGATTTTTCAGTCGACTTCTTTCTGTCTCTTAAGTTCATCCATGAGTTCAGTGTACTTTCTGTAGTTCAGTAAGACTGCCGTGTCCTAAAGCAGAATGGTAGTGTCCAAAAAAAGAGAAAACAAATTGCACTTCACTTCCTCAGTAAATATTTTGTTTGCTTGTGGTAAATAATTGTAAAGGACATGTTAAGGTGACTATAGGGCAATGGTGGTACAGTGGTTAAGGCTTGGGGTTACTGATCATAAGGTCAGGTGTTCAAGCCCCAGCACTGCCAATCTGCCACTGTTAAGCCCTTGAGCAAGGCACTTAACCCTATCTGCTTCAGGGCTTCTTGACAAGCTGGGATATACAAAAGCCTTTAGTGAAGAAACCCCAGCCTGCCTGCCTCAACAACTACCGCCCAGTAGTATTGACCTTTGAAACACCGGTCAGAGACTTCATTACAGATTCACTATCTGGACACACTGGTTCCACTACAGTTTGCGTTCTGCCAAAACGGCTCTACTGAGGACGCCATTACTCATCTTCTCCACCCAACGATGAGCCTCCTGGACTGCAGAAAAGGAAATTATGCGAAAATGCATATTTTTTTTACTACAGTTTAGTTTAACATAATTACGTAATCATAATTAAGTTGGAGGTCTTGGGAGTCAGCCTGCCCCTGTGTGAATAGGTAGCCAACTTCCTGAAATACAGACCACAAGCCGTACAGGTGGGCAAGCACACCTCATCCTCCCTCACCTCCAGCACTGCATATGAATGTGCACACATGTGACTGTGTGGCCACTTCCAACTCCACCACCCTCATCAAGTTTGCTGACAACACTATTGTGGTGGGCCTAAACTCCAACAACAACAAGATGGTGCCAGGAGAACAATCTTCTACTGAACGTCAGCAAGACTAAAGAGTTAATAGTGGACTTCAGCATTAAGCAGGAGCAACCGCTACCAACCGCTAAACATCAACAGGACCCCAGTGGAGAGAGTGAACAGTTTCCAGTACCTTGCTGTTTATATCATACAGGAACTGTCAGCTGAAAGTACAATCATCACCAAGCCCCCTGACCTGCACGATATCTACAGCAAGGGCCAGGAACCAGGACCAGGAACATTGTGAAGGCCCCTTAGCCATCCGCAGGCCATTCGGAGTTTAAACCAGGAAACACCTAGCACCTAATACTGGGACTTTTCTCTCTGTCTCACTTTCTTCGCTGCACAATTATTTGCAATATTTGGAATGTCACTTTAACTCTGGACCGGCACAGCACAGTGTCACTTTAAACCAGCACTTTAATGAAAATAATAATTATATAATAATATTATTACTAATATATTATACAATATTTTATTTCATTTATTTTTACTTCACTTTATTCCTTTTTTTATTTTTATATTGTATTTCTATTTTTCATGTTTACATGTTGGACAGTCGTAAAAAGCATTTCACTACATGTCGTACTCTGAATGAATGTGTATGAGACATAATTTTAATTAGAATTTTTTAACAGGTGTCATTCATTTATTAGAATAGCTAACATTGCTAGCTAAATAGCTTCTAAAAAGCTAATTTCTTGATGCACTTTGTGTTAAGGCCAAATGATGGAATTAGCTTGTGCAGGGTGGGATGTCTGCCTATATATTTCTAAACAAAATAAATACTACTTTTTTACTTTTCTTTCTAAATATTTTCTTATATCAGTAGTCATGTCTGGTCGATCACGAGCAATAAAAATTGATTTATTTGTGCAACCCATTGGCCTGTGAGATTATCAGTGAAATATCTAGTAATGTCTGAGTTATACCTCCAGGACTCCATGTTCCTGTTTCTGTAGCTAAAGCCAATTTTAACAGGTCTCACAGCTCTCGCTTTCTCTTGCCATGTGGCCACAGGGAGGGATTATTATTTCTCATTTACTCAGCATGATAGCAATAAAACAGGGTAATCAAACAGAAAATGACAGGTTTTACTTGATGTTTATATGTGACTGTAGCTTGGCTGCATGTTAATAGCTGTTTGCAGTTATGTTAGCATACTGTAATTAGCTGTAAGTGAACTTTAAAGGTTACTCTGCAATTTTAAGATGATTTTTTTTTTTAAAGCAGGAAGCATGCCTAATTTAATACCTGGAAATTATTTAATACAGTGACTAGACAAAAATAAAAGTCGTACAACATGATTCTTGAGTGACTGGAAATTGGTTAAGAACTGTCCAGTGTATTATTAAAACCCTGAATGATAGCAGTGAGCTGTCTTAGCAAAAGAAATGTATATACTGTAGTAAGAGCATTTCTATATGCACAAGGCAGTGAGAACTTACAGAATTGAGAGTAAATGCTGTGTGGTCACAAGAAAGCCATTAAAAAGGCGTTTAAAAATGCTCAGAAGCATAACGATTGGCATTGTAAAACAAAACAAAACAAAAAAAGTTTAGATTTACCCTATTCTAAAATGATCGGATTCTCAGGGTAAGAAGGGCAGCACATGGTGCCTTCTCTACAAGCATCTGGAGGTAGTTTTTGATCTGGGGCTGCTTTAGTGAGTCAGGTTTTGGCTCACACAGCACAGACATATTCCAGGATGACAATGTCAACATTCATCAAACTCAAATTGTGCTTGAGTGGTTCAAGGAGCATAAGGAGTCATTTTCACCCATGAATTGGTCACCACAGATCCCTGACCTTAACCCCAGTGAAAATCTTTGGAACATTTGGGACATGCTGGAGAAAACGTTATGGAATGGTTTGATTTTCTGCTCTCAATACAAGATAAAAAATAATGCCACTTCAGATGGAAATAAATGTTGTGTTACAAAGATATCATCCATGAAAGCCACTTGGTATTGACTGTTAAGATTAGAATAAAAAAAATCCTTAAAAGTATAAAACAAGTGGCATGTGGAGCAATGAAAAAGGTCATGTGGTCTGAAGAGTCTAGATGTACCCTATTCTAAAAACATGGATGTGATGGGGGAAGAAGGAAAGCGCATGGTGCCTACTGTACAAGCATCTGGGGGCAGTCTTCAATCTGGGGCTTCTTCAGTTGAAGTTTTCACCGGAGAACCATAACCTTAACCCCAGTGAAAGTCTTTGGCACATTTGGGGCATGATGGAGAAGACTTTATAGAGTGGTTTTGATTTTCTGCTCTCAAAACAAGGTGTCAGCCAAAAATAATGCAACTCCGAATGGAAATAAATGTTGTTGTGTTGCATAAGGTTGGTGAAGCATGCCATGCCATGCATGAAAAATATGCCCCATAATCAAAGACAAAGGCGGTTCAACAAAATATTACAGTGCAAGGCTTTTTTTGGCCAGGCGCTGTATATGAAGCAAATGTAAGTATAAGTAAATAGTGGTACAGTGGGGATCTATTTGTCCACTTGTTCTGACTGATTAACTTTACATTATTTTATTAAGAAATCTTTTTTAACCTTGATGTGCAAGGTCTCTCCATGGTAAACTCTTCTATATGACACAATCTATATGACACAATCACTCACAAAATCTTTTGAAGGAGATGAAGAACATTCACAACACACGCTACCGTTTCAGCGACAATGCAATGCTTAAAATGCAACAGTGGTGGACAGTAATAAAGTAAATGTAATTCGTTACTATAATTGAGTAGCTTTTTCAAGCATGTGTACTTTTCTGAAGGGTTTCCATTTGGGGAAACTTTGACTTTAACTTCACTACATTTCAAAGTCAAATATCCTACTTTCTTAATCAACTACATTTCACAAAATCAGTCGTTCCTTTTTAGTTATGAGTGGTTATAAACTTAACTTGCCAAGCACGCAGTGATAAGAGTAGAGTGCGTGCTCTGTATTGAACTTGTTTTGATTGTCACTTAGCACGAACATACAGTTCAGCATCAGTTCAACAGCAAGCAGAGCATTTAGAGAGTAATACTACTGACTCTAGTAGTAGTGTCTAACCTTAAAGTAGTTGAAAAGAAGGTTTTGGTCTCATGATCATTGTAATAGATATCAATCAGTGTTTGACTCATCAATATAATTCTATTAATAGATTGGTGTGCTGAGAGTAACATTAGAGTTTTATCACATAAACTGGGTTGATTAAGCAAAGAGTCTGGTGTCAGAAACTATAATAGGAACATTATAGCCATTATAAATCATAGTACTTTGGATTCTTAAGTACATTTGAATGCAAATATTGTTTTACTTTTCAATTACTGGAGTAATTGTGTATCACAAGTTTTACTCAGGTAAATGGTTTGTGTACTTTGTCCATCACTGTTGTCCAAATAATATTTGCTCTACTGCTAGGTGTAATGAAGCAGGGCTTTAAAGACAGCAACAGATTAGATTGCAGTCAAAGGTAAACTTTCTAAATCAGTGCTCAAAGAACTGAACCAAGAACCACGATTAAAACTAGGCAGATATACAGTAAAATATACAATAACCTGGATGAGTGAAAACCTTTCCAGATTTTAATAAAATCTCCTTCTTCCTCTTTTAGGGGACCATTTTTACTTTTACTTACTCATTTTTTCCATAACACTTGGTAAAAGATGAGGGCGGAGGAAAGCAGATCTCAGAAAACAGGATGCTCATGTCAGGAAGCTGTCAGCCAGACAGGGTTAATGAGGCAATGAAGCAAGACAGGTCTCTGTGAGGTCTGGGGAAGATATATGTGTGTGTGTGTGTGTGTGTGTGTGTGTGTGTGTGTGTGTGTGTGTGTGTGTGTGTGTGTGTGTGTGTGTGTTGTGTGTGTGTCTGAGTGAGAGTGAATGATACTTAATGTGAGAGCAGAACTTTATACTTTGTCTTTTGAAACACTAAGTGAATAGAGATGCTAAAGGTGTATGGATTTGAGTATCTAGGCGGATGTATTTGCTTGGTTTCACATTAATGATGGCAGATTAAAAGAGGACTAATATTATTCACACTCACTGGTCAATAAGCACATCTCTCGAGGTTTAACATGGGTCAGCTAAAAGGTAGTCATTTTGCTCCTGATGGAAAGAGAAAAGAGAGAAATTGAAAGAGAGAGAGTGAGAGAGAAAAAAAAGACAGAGAGTCAAGTCTACTGAAAAGCATTTGAGCAGTATAATGAAATGAACCTTAGCCTCTCAGAACCCGCAATACAACCAAAAATGGCTTGTTGACAGGCGCATCATGCTGATGAGAGAGGGCAACAAAAGAATGACCAGACTGGTTTGAGCTGAAAAAAAGCTAGACTCAAATAAAATAAAATATTTAACACTCATATAACCAAAGTGTACCATTGCAGTGAGCACAAAAGCATCTCCAAATGTCCCAGACATCCCACTTTGAGGCAAACGGGCTACAACAGCAGAAAATCACACCAGAGTCCACTTCTGTCAACTAAGAAAAGTAAGCTAAGGCTGCAGTGGGCACAGGAGCCCCAACACTGGACGGTTTGGAAATGTTGGATGAATTTAATTTGTGTGAAGGCACACAAAAATTAATAATGGTGTATATTTTGGCATCAACAGCATTAATCCATGAACCCTAGCGTCAGTGTTTAAGGCATTGGACTTTGGATTCAAAGGTCATGAATTCAAATCCCATCCACACCAAGACACGCCCCTGAGCAAGGTCCTTAGCCCCATTGCTGCTCAGTTGTATGAATAATATTAAAATGTAAATTCCTCTGGATGAGAGTCTGCCAAATGCTGTAAATGAGGCTTACTGGCCTTGCTCAAGAGCCTAGCAGTAGCAAGCTTGGTGGTGCTGGGATTTGAGCCCATGCCCTTCTGATCAAAAATCCAACATCTAACCAATAATCTACCACTTCCCATCATTCAGAAATACAATCTTATGTTACAGCACCTATAGAATGTATGGGACTATATAAACTTCTAAACTAAAAATGTCCTTCCCTAACGGATTAAGCAAATCAGCTAATTAACATGGTTAAATGAGGTCATACTTTGAGACTTAATGGTTATTCAAAGATATTATTTAATGATTAAGTCTGGCAGAATGTCCACACTAGGCTTATCAGGTGCGTATATTTACACAGGTGAAGAACACAAGACTCTCACTGCCATGCAATATACCTTGGATATTTAATTCATCCTTTCATTTTCATTCATTTTCTCCCGCTTATCCGTAATTCGGGTCGCGGGGGCAGCAGTCTAAGCAAGCAAGGGGGGCCTTCGACTGCTGCCCAATCCTCACAGCACCGTCCCTTACGGTCCCTCCTGCAGGTGGTGAGCCCGCGGGAAGGCGGCCCCACGTCACTCCGACGTCACGGACCTTGATATTTCCCTCGTAAGGGACCCCCGGAGCATGGAGGGTTAAGGGCCTTGCTCAAGGACCCAAGAGTGGCAGCTTGGTGATACCGGGGCTTGAACCCCAGACCTTCCGATCAGCAACCCAGCGCCTTAACAGCTGGAGCCACCACTCCCCATGGATATTTAATAATGAAATAAAATAAAAACTAAAAAGTATAAAAATAATTAAATGTGTTATCAAAAACACAGAACACAGAACAGCATAGCGATAATGTGGTAATGATTGTGGAGAAAGGAGTTCAAGAGGCTTACTTAGCAGATTACTAAGAAAAAATAATCTGCAACTACACTGAATGGGGAAGGAGGCATGTGAGCTCTTCAATAGAAGTGCAGGAACAGTTACTAGTATAAACAACACTGATTTTAGTACTCAAATGTGTAACCATCAGTCACATGACACGGATCATTGGATTTCCTTCTCCCTGCATCATGATCATTTATACCACATGCTGCATCTGCAAAGCCACCAGCATTGTGGCAAACCACACACACAAACACACCCTTCATCCTTCTGTCATCTGGAAAAGGGTACTGGATCTTTCAAGCCTTCATACACTGTGCAACAAGTCATTCAACATCTCAATACAAAGGGACTGGACTGACACACACACACACACACACACACACACACACACACACACACACACACACACACACACACACACACACACACATTCATTGAAACGTTTTGCTCAAATAACTGAAACAACAGTGAAGCTGAGATAGAAACATACCTGCCAACATTTGGGTACCAAAATCCGGGAGACCAGAGCGAGTGGTCGGTTTGGGTGGAGGATATAATGTGCTAATTTACGTCATTTTTCCCACCGTGTTGATATTAAAATCAGTGCGACACACTTTGCAAAAGGAGTGGAAGCTGTGTACATAGCTTCAAGATTAGAAATAAAATTCTTCTTTTTTTTTTATATTCAGCTGTTGTTGAATTTACATGTTTTTTGCTGGAGCACCACCTGACTCTTCTTCTTCCATTGCTACCACTGATGCTTTATTCAACTTCCTCTTTATTCAACTACTACTCGCGTGAATACAAACAGTGCAACTGGGGTGTAGGTTGCCGGGTTGAGGTCACAAATGGTTTGAACCTTGATGCCTTGATCCCAAACAAACCAGTGGTTTTAACCTTAATGCCAACTTATACCATTCTGGTATAGTACAATTCTCCTCTCTATCTCAACATGGCATTTCTACCTGCATGTTTGCTGGATGTTTTTTTGTAATCCACACTATTCTGTTGAAACTCTAGAAACTGCTAGAAATGCAAATGACTCAGACCATCCCTATATTTAGAGTTGGTAGTTTGATCTGATTATTTTAAAGTGCCTGTGTGTATGTCATGACTTTTTGGTCGGCGTATTTTTTTTGTGAGACTGGGATTTCAGTATTCTCTGGACCACCACCTTTAGACAAATGTTCTTACCTTTACGATAAAAGAAAAGATGTGTACAAAAAAAGGAAATCGTATTTATTTTTCTTTGCTGTCAAATGTAATAGGATGTAACATAAATGCAAAAAAATGGTTTGAATACAAAAAAAAGGAATCTTCCTGTCGATATTTATAGCTCAAGACATAAATGTGCACATGACGTATTATGGTCGCAGCTAGCCATCAGACAATGGCACCAGATCTGGTACTGCTTCTTGTTTAAGCCGATATCGCACAAGAAAAATGGCCTTAATTTCAAGGTCAGAATCTGAGACATGTCTCTCCTTTTTTTGTTTGTTTTGATTTTGCCAAACTCTGGCCTGTAGGTCTTAGTTCCTTCGTGCCTCTATGTTGATGTGCACCTATTAATTATAACTCCTCATTACTTAAACTGAATACAGTCAATCATATTTACACTTGACCACAAGTTCCAGCACCAAGCATTATCCCAATCTCCAGCACTAAACCAATGTGATACTAAATGATCTTGGAAGGATTTTAAGGCTGCTGCATTTTAACCCCAGTTTTTTCCCTGACACAAAAAGCCAAGCATAAATAATGAAGATAAGGTGCAGTTGTCTTTTAGTCGTCTTTTGGTTTATAATGCGTGTACGGTGTTCCACTGTTCCAAGAGTTCATACGTTCAAGATCGCTCACTTGAAAAATTGGTTTCGAAAAAAATGCAACTGCTCTCAGGCTCCATGCCAAAAACAGAGTCCTATGCTGAAAATTACAGCATTTTAGAAGCCATTAGCAAATTAATTATCGAGTCAATTAGCTACTGATAAGTACCTGCATCCTTTAGGTGTCAAGGTTAGCTCACGCATTTTATTCACTGTGAATTGGATAGGTAAAAAGGATTTTTCTTTTACTACTTCAACAAGTCATTGAAGCCATTAAAGCGTTTAATAAAGTGAATACTGGGAACTGAGATATTTGGCTTGTGAATTCTTAATTAATGAAGAGTTGCGTTAGGAAGGGCATCCATCGTAAAATGTGCCAAATAAAATATGCGGATCACAAACTTAAATTTCATACTGGATTGGTCGAGGTTACCAACAACAGCCACAGATATTGTAAGCCAACAGGGTAACGGTGGAAATGGGGCTATTGTTGGCCAAAGAAGGAGAAGAAGAGGGGGAAGACAAGAGGGAGAGAGTGGAGATTGAGGTTGGTATTTTAAATGTTGGTACTATAACTGATAAATGGCGAGAGGTAGCTGATATAATGGAGAGGAGAAAGGTAGATATGTTGTGTGTTCAGAAGACCAAGTGGAATGGGAGTAAGGCCAGGAACATTGAAGGTGGGTTAAATTGTTCTATTATGGTGTGAATGAAAAGATAAATGGTGTAGGGGTGATTCTGAAGGAAGAGTACAGTAAAAGTGTAGTGGAGGTGAAGAGAGTTTCTGATAAACGTGAAGTTGAAGAAGTGATGATAAATTTCATTAGTGGCTATGCTCTACAAGTGGGTTGTGAGATGGAGGAAAAAGAAAGATAGATGAAGTGGTGGAGAGTGTACCTAGGAAAGAAAGATTGCTGATTGGGACAGATTTAAATGGGCATGTAGGTGAAGGGAATAGAGGTGATGAGGAGGTGATGGGTAGGTATGGCTTTAAGGAGAGGAATGTGGACGGGCAGATGGTGGTAGATTTTGCTAAAAGGATGGAAATGGCAGTGATAAATACATATTTAAAGAAGAAGGAGGAGCATAGAGTGACTTATAAGACTGGAGGAAGGTGCACACAGGTGGACTATATTCTATGTAGGAGATGGAATCTGAAGGAGATTGGAGACTGTAAGGTGTTGGCGGGGGACAGTGTAGCTAGACAGCATCGGATGGTGGTCTGTAGGGTGGTTTTGTAGGTGAAGAAGAAAAAGAGGAGGGTAAGGACTGAAAAAAAGATCAAATGGTGGAAACTAAGACTGTAGTGTGAGATTCAGGGAAGAGGTCAGACAGGGGCTTGGTGGTGGTGAAGAGGTGCTGGTGCTGGTGCTGATTATTTGCTTTGAGAATGTTTATAGAGAAGAATAGAAAAGGTCAGAAGGATTTGCATTGTGTGTTTGTGGATTTAGAGAAAGCGTATGACAGGGTGCCGAGAGAGGAGTTGTGGTATTGCATGAGAAAAGTCAGGTGTGTCAGAGAAGTATGTGAAGGTGGTGCAGGACATGTATGAGGACAGTGTGACAGCAGTGAAGTGTGCAGTAGGAATGACAGACTGGTTCAAGGTAAAGGTGGGACTGCATCAAGGATCGGCTTTGAGCCATTTCCTGTTTGCAGTGGTGATGGACAGGTTGACCGACAAAGTCAGAAAGAAGTCTCAATGGACTATGATGTTTGCAGATGATATTGTGATTTGTAGCAAGAGTAGGGAGCAGGTTGAGAAAAGCCTGGAGAGGTGGAGGTATGTGCTGTAGAGAAGGGGAATGAAAGTCAGTAGTGTTAGAGAGGTGAAGAAATAAGTGCAAGCAGGAATGAGTGGCGAAGAGTGGCAGGAGTGATTGGTGATAGAAGGGTATCTGTGAAAGTAAAAGGGAAGGTTTATAGGACTGTGGTGAAACCTGCTATGTTGTATGATTTAGAGACAGCAGCATTGACTAAAAGACAGGAGGTGGCAGAGTTGAAGATGTTGAGGTTTTCATTGGGAGTGATAACGGCTAGACAGAATTAGAAATGAGTTTATTAGTTGGACTGTATATGTAGGACATTTTAGAGACAAGGTGAGAGAGGCAAGTTTTAGATGGTTTGGACATGTGCAGAGGAGGATCATGGGGTATATTGGTAAAAGAATGCTGAGGATGAAGCCACCAGAAAGGAGAAAAAGAGGCAGATGACGAGGACAGGGTAGTATGGAGACAGATGACCCCTAACGGGAGCAGCCGAAAGAAGAATTATTGCCTTGTTCATGGTAATTATTGTGGTCACTCTTTTGTTCTACGTTCAATAATAGGTTCATATTTATGAATATTAATATTCCACTTCAGGGAAAAAATTTCTAACACTTCTACTGACTAAGTTTTGATTTATATTATTGTGTTATAACACAATTCATTTTACTTATAGCAGACTTATTGACTATATACTTTTTTATGTATTTATTCTTTTGTATGCTTTTATTATTATTATTATTATTATTTTTATTTTTGCTTGCTGTGTATGTACTCTGAACTGCTCTGACATGCTTTACTTTATCTGTACAATATCTGATGCAATGTCTTTATGTGGCTGTGCTGCTGTGTTTTGATACAGCCTTTCATATAGCACCATCTAGTGCACAAGAATCACTTCTGTCTGCTCCATCAGCAGCACCGTAAACTAACCTGTTACCTGCTTTTATATATTTTTTTAGAGAGCAAAAACTCAGCTGGAGTGTTATCTATCGAGTAATGTCCTGCCGAGTCAACACTGCTAAATCCTTTTGAACTGCATCACAACATCAGAAAGTAATATCTAGCTAGTAAATATATCTTTGGCAAGTTTTAAAAGAGACTTGGCAAAGTATTTCAGATGAAGGTTTGGAGAAACAAACTGTCCAGATACCGAGAGTGTATTTTATGAACCACAATTCTCTTATAATCTTAAACAGTCACAAAGCCCAATTTAACACACTAACTGTCTAAAAGCAACTACCGCTAACTGATTTAGTTTGCATTTCATTTTTTATACAATAATTAATGCCAGTAAATAAATAATCACTGATCGATTTATGAACTTGGTTCTGTTTGCTAAAATTCCTGTGATATTTTGAATTTGGATTTGGTTTTTTCACGTATTTGTACTTTACTGAAGTATTTCGGTTTATATATATATATACAGTACAGACCAAAAGTTTATATATATTACATATACAGTCCAGACCAAAAGTTTATATATATTATATATACAGTACAGACCAAAAGTTTATATATATTATATATACAGTACAGACCAAAAGTTTATATATATTATATATACAGTACAGACCAAAAGTTTATATATATTATATATACAGTACAGACCAAAAGTTTGGACACACCTGCTCATTCAAAAAGTTTTCTTTATTTTCATGACTATGAAAATTGTAGAGTCACACTGAAGGCATCAAAACTATGAATTAACACATGTGGAATTATATATGGAATTATATACATAACAAAAAAGTGAACTGAAAATATGTCATATTGTAGGTTCCTCAAAGTAGGCATCAAGAGAATGTCAAGAGTGTGCAAAGCAGTAATCTAAGCAAAAGGTGGCTACTTTGAAGAACCTACAATATGACATATTTTTCAGTTGTTTCACACTTTTTTGTTATGTATATAATTCCATAAATAATTCCACATGTGTTAATTCATAGTTTTGATGCCTTCAGTGTGAATCTACAATTTTCATAGCAATGAAAATAAAAAAAACTCTTTGAATGAGAAGGTGTGTCCAAACTTTTGGTCTGTACTGTATATATATATATATATATATATATATATATATATATATATATATATATATATATATATATATATATATATATATATATGATTGTATTTAGGCACCCTTAAATTTTTTCTCTTTTTTTAAGGTTGCGTCTTGATACTACAGTTGTTCAAATAAATGTATAATATAATGTCAGCATTTGAAAGAGCTTTGAAATAATTAGTCATCATTTTTGTTATTCATTGCCTTCATCAATCACAAATCTGGTTATTTGTTAATGTAATTGAAAAAAGGCCAATCCTTATAGAAAAGTTAAAGAAATTCTCGGGAACTCAGGGAACTCTTTCAAGTGTCAAAAAAAAAAAAAAAAAAGTCAGGTCCCATAAATCTCTCTATTGTAAGCAACAACTCCACACTTACACCACTGTTGACAGAGAATGAAGAGTTAATTAAAATGACCTCTGTGGAGAAATCTGAGCAGGGAACATTCCAGAAGGATATCTGCTCTGCAGCTTTGTTAATATTTGATGGCTTGCTGTCGTCAGCTCTCTCGAGAACCCGTCTCTCTTAAAATTCTAATTAGACAGCAGCGATAAAGCTGTGATAACTCAACGTGTGAAGGATATTATGCGACGAAAGCATGACTCTGGTGACACAGGGAATAATTTAGTTAAAACAAACATATATATATATATATATATATATATATATATCTGGTCCCATAAACATAATGGTGAATGTTTTGTATTATATTGTTCTCCCCAGTCACCAGGTCTAATTAGAAAAAGGGCACCTTTACAAATCTGACATATCTGTAGCAAATTTGTGATGCAAACATGTGAAATCCATGCCTCGAGGAGCTAAAACTAAGTTTGCACTGGGATTTCCATAGACACTTATCTTTTTTCCTGTCTGATCCCACATTAGTTGTCTTTTCATTTATGTACTTTAAATTCTATTGAACTGTTGCACGTTTGAGAACGAAACACGACCCGATCTTTACACAGTGAAAACAGAGCCGTCTCTAATGGAGGATGCGGATGTTGATGCTGAGTGTAGCTTCTCCGATTCTGCCCCTGGATGGAAATCCAAGTGGCCCTTCTCTCTGCCAGTCTGGCCCTCTATCGATCTGACCTAGAGTTCTGTTAAATATCCTCTCAGCCGATCAATGCCCATTCAACCACTGGCAAAACTTGAAATGCTCTGAGCATCCTAACACACCAATAATTAGCTAATGTAGCCAAGCGCTCATCGTTGCTTGTAGTGCTCTGCTGATGCCAATAACGTGATTAGCATGGATAAACACGCATCATTGACAGACTAAGTAAGCGGATAAATGGGCAAGACGATACATCATGAGGCTTTCTGGCAAGCCACTGCACTGTTATAGGAGCCGGCAATGCTTTCAAGACACTGTAGCTGTAGAAGTGGGTCGCATGCATATGCTTTCAGATCATCTAAATAACATTTCCAGCAAGTGCATTATGCATCTCAGAGGATGTAAAGCCATTAACACATACAACAGTCTGTGTTTAATCCTCCCTGTATACACTTACCCAAGAGGGTCTATCTTTTATTTAAGCTCAGGAGCGTTTATATAAACACAATTCTTTAAACGGGAATGCTAGTATGCCTTTTACCACACTGCCCACCATTTAATAATTCAACCCTCAAAGGATGATTTGCAGAAAGGAACAAACGAATAAAGTGCACCTTGGTATCAGTGCCTATTTTCACAGCTTGATCATTTAGCACTGTGCCAAGCAAGACGCGTTTTCTCGAAAGACATTTGTAACTTCCATAAGCACTCAGTTGAAACTTTTTCCATTTGCAGCTGCGTCTGATGCCCTCTTAAAACCCTTTTGTATGCAAACCTCTGGCGTCACCCGATAAAACTGAAAGCTTTCTGCCAAATTGGTGAACTTCTGCAGAGCTGATAATGTGTAAATGGAAAAACTGACTTTCACCTTTTGCAAATCATGCTGTTTTTTTTTTTCTACAACGTTAAATAGAAAGCCATAAGACTGGTTGTTAAATGGCAAGTCATATATTATATGAAGCAATTATTTTACGCTTAAGGTCTACACATTACCTACCTACAGTTTTACAGTGTGTAATAGTAAATCTGTTAATATAGCCCTTGGAAAAAAACCACTGTTTATTATAAGTGTTAATCATTTTCACAATCAAAGTTTCAAGAAGTTACTTTGCAATTATAGGCTTTTAGATAATAAAAGCAATAAACAGACCGATTACCATTAGCAAAATGCCACATGATTATCAGTCACAAGGCCCCTGTTTTAATCAAAGGACCCTGTCGTTTCTCAAAGACAAACACTGCATGCAGAATTAATAACTACATGGCTCCTAGTATTTGCTTTAAAATTTCATATTCAATTTCTCCAGCACTATTAGTCAAATAAAATCAGAATGGCTTCACAATGGCTTTAGGTTCGGACCTTCATTTATTGTCCTACCTCTCTCCAGTGCTCAGGACCACAATCCGCTCCAGCAAATTTGCACTCCAGGAGCATGTCTTCCATGCGATGCCGCGTCCGGTTAAAGAACTCGGCCATGCTGAAGCGGGCACCCTGGCGATCAGGCTCAGGGGCAAGCTGGAACCCAGGGGCCATGTTGTCTTCATACCCTATGAGGGGCCCCATAAAGAGCAAGTCACTGTAGCTCATCTGGGACTGACGGAAGGTGTTGAAGTTGCACATAGTGATGGCTGGGAAGGTCATGTTGGGTGCTTCGCGCTCATCCAGCATGGTGACATGATCATATTGCACGTAATAGGCGATGCGGTCACCCACCTGGATCAAGAAGAGAGTAAGGGCTGCCAGAAAGGACACTGCCCAGAGACCCTGCCTCACCCCGAACTTCTTATTCTCCACAAAGATGTGGTTAGCACCGTGAAGGGAACAACCATCGAAAAAGTTTGCCAAGTCAATGTTAGGTGGGTCTTCTTCTTCCTCCTCCTCGTAAATCTCCGGATCATCACCGTCTTCCTTATATTGCCCTGGGTCGCTGTCGCCGCTCCGCATTACCCGTTTGTAGTGGTCATCAAAGCTGCCCGCATAAGACCCCCCAGTGGGCTCGTCCCCTGTCGTAACGGAGATTGTACATGTAATTCGCACCATGATTACACTGGTCTATCTTCAAGAACAATGATCCAGATCAACCGAATGCTTGCTTCCAGTAGGGACGGGTCCACCACAAAATAGACGGCTTTTGAACCAAAGAGCAAAGATATATAAAAATAAATTAGTGCTCTTCGACAGGAACTTGAAAAGCAACCAGAATTCCCAGCTTGATGACCTTTCTTAATAAAAGACAATGACACAGAGGAATGTCCAAAATGAACTGTAGAGCAGAAAAGTTCAACTATCCCTATCTCGGTTTCGCCTAGGAGACCATTCTATTCGAGTCTTCAAAAAAATTGTACCTGATCAATCTTGCTGCAGGAATGACTCAGGACTCAGAAGGTCATGCTTCCAATGAGTCTAGAGGCAGAAACCTTTTAAAACGAATGATCATGAAAAAGTCGCCAACATGTTCCTCTTCCCAGATCTGAGCATCTGAGGAGGAGATTTAAGGTTGGGATGAGTATTTCTTGCCCCTCCACACCCATACTGATACATTATACTCCCATCAGGCCCTGCCACTGCTGCACTCAATGCATGATGTCAGAACCTGATCATCTTTCTTGCTTTTTCACCAGAGGATATAAAGCCTTTTTTATGTGTCAATAGATGTAATTGCTAAAAGTTGCTGAAATAAAAGTTTAGATTGATTTAGATCATTCAAGCATTAAGGCGGCGGATAGCCCTGACCTTCAAGCACATTACTGATAAATTAGGTTACACTTTGGCTAAGACTTAGTCCATTTGCACAAATATATGTGGTATGGGATGTTGGTCATTTATTGGTGTCTTTGTGACAAAGAAATGTACTAACATGATTATATTTATGCCTGACATTTCTTCATATTTCATACAGCAATAAAGCATTGTGGGTAATGTTGGAAAATTGGAACATAAGTAAAAGTAAACCTGCATGACGACGAAAGAAGCTTCTAAAATTGAAATTGAGTCTATTAGAAGGTTGTTGTTTTCAGTCTGATATACAGATTTGTTTGTACAGTGTGCTTAATTCTGCCAAGCGTTTTATCTCTTTAATTATTTTCCAGATATTTAATGTCCAGCTTACTTAGAGTTGTACAGATTTACATGAATTCATTTAGCAAATGCTTTTAGCTCTCAGCACACACAGGGTTTGTTGACTTTGGCCAAATCAGATAGTCTGAGGATTATTTTTCGAAGGACAAAAAGTGCAAGTGAAGGAAACTGAAGCTTCTCTCAAGGCAAATAAGCTTTGTGTTAGGAAATAACAGTCTGGCTATAAGCACAGTTTAAATTGGGTTTTGTTACCACAATGATAAAATCTGATTAATCCAGCTGTACTCTAATACTAGTTTTAGTAATAATGTTAACCTCGTTATTAATAATATATATGTATTTAATCTATTTCTTTTTTCATTATTGTTTATTATCTTTTCTTGTTTCTTTTTACAAAAAGTTTCATCCGTGTGTAGTCGACATTGTGCCTTGTTTAAGGATGGCTCTCCTGAATATAAATAGAATTATTGGGGAACTGTTACCACACAGTTAGAGGCACACAATTGTATTGAAATGTCTTTGGATATGTAAGAATTTTGTAAGTTTCATTTCACTTTACCCAGGAGACCCAAATCTGTTCTAGCATGACAATGCCCCTGTGCAAACTGAGCTCCTGAAAGAGTAAGTTTACATGGGTTGGAGTGAAAGATCTTGAGTGACCTGCTACAGAACTGTGACCTCGACCCTATTGAACACCTTTAGGATGAATGTGAACGCTGACTAAACGCCAGACCTCCTCACCGCACCTACATCAGTACCTGACTTTACTAATGCCCTTGTAGATGAATAAGCACAAATCTCCACAAGTCTAGTGGAAAATCTTTAGCTTAATATAACAGTATATGGAGACGAAATATGGAATGGGATGTTCAAATGTCACATAAAAATCCACAAACCTTTTCATATAGTGTATGTAGTATGAACTTAAAAACTTTATATCATTACTGCAGAAGTTTTCCTTAAAAATATATGAATAAATAAAAATAATGTATCTATTTTTGAAAGAAAATTTCCCATCTAAAGCATTCAGATTGAAAAAAACTAAATGCGAAATGATTTCCGAGATAAAGATAAAGGTTTATCACCCTTTTGATTTACCAAAGTCATCGAACGCATCAGAGGATCCAATATCTTTTTCATTTCAAGCCCATGATGTAAGTAATCCTTTTTTGTAAAAACAGGTTTGTATCTCAATTTGCTTTTTCAGTGATACTTAATATACCTCAGATCTCCGACACAGAAATGGCATCTATTCAAGGGGAAAATGTGAAATATAATTTTAAAAAGGACCCAAAACAACCAATTTTCTAACAATATTTTATGTTTTTTTTTTTTATGCAGCAAAAAAAAAAAAAAAAAAAAAAAAAATATATATATATATATATATATATATATATATATATATATATATATATATATATATATATATATATATATATATATATATAAAATTATTCAAATTATGAAAGGAATGTTTTAGAGCTTTAAAGGGAATGAAATGAAAACAAATAATGATAGCAATAATACACAATATGGAAAGTAATACATTAAGAGGTACAGAATGACTATTGAATTAAATGCTGAATTTGTGTAATAATTTAATATAACTCTACAAAAATACAACAATAATAAAAACAATAACAATAATAATAATAATAATAATAATAATAATAATAATAACAATTTCAGTGTTTTTGTATAATTTTTCTAAAAAATGTTCTACTTTTTTTTACTGAAAGGAAAATATTTTAGTTTTTTATTCTTTAAAAAACTTTAATCAATTTTTTTTAACCCCACCTTTTGAGAAATCAACACTGCTGTGGTAAGCGTTCTGTCATGAAGCAGAAGCCGAATAATGAAAAGAAGCGTCTCTGCGGAGCCTCGCTGTCCTTCTGAGAAACTCAAACTGTGTCCCTAGATCAGTGGGGGATTGTGATTATTAGACTATAATAATATTTGGAGAATTGCAATGTGTGGAATTTGAAAGCTTGATTTTTTCTTTTTTTTTCCCCACAAGCAGTAAAAGCAGCTCTGTATAACTGAGTGAATATTATTTTAAGGTGAGCTTCATTTCATTTGTACATGATGTTAACATTTCATTTACTTTAAAAGTAAGCATTTCTGCATTTTAATGCAATTGTACAGAAAATGCATCTGCAAGTACGAATTTGCAAATGCAACTATATATTTTGATCCTTTTAATATTAAGCAATGTGAAGGTCATGAAATGAAATATTTGCTTTGTTTAATGAAGGACACTGGTGAAAGAAACAACTCTGTGTATCGCGTTTGCTAAATGTGCAACAGACTGCTTTCCATACTAATAAATCCAACATGAGAATTTTTATTTAACCTCCTGCAAAACCTACAGCTTTCATCGACAGTCTGTGTTCATACCTTTGCTGCCCATTGCCAAATCAGACATTTGCAGTCAACCCATTTAAAAAGGTTTTTTAACACACAATGTCTTGTGTAACCTTTACGAATAAAAAGGATGGATTTATGACCTTGTCTGACTTTTGCTCAAACATAATACACAAACTATTATAGCGAAAACAGTTTGTGCCAACATCAGCCACCAGATGGCATCAGAGTTTAAAAAAATAAAAGTAAATATATATATATATATATATATATATATATATATATATATATATATATATATATATATATATATATATATATATATATATATATGTAAACAAACCCATAAAAGCTTCCTGTCAATTGCATTTTAGTTGCAGTGTAATGATTCTTGAGGCAATAAATCAGTGGTCTCAGGTGAAACATGACTCAAAGAAAGTTTTTTTAACATGACCCAAAATGGGTCATGTTAATTTTTTTATGAACTAGTAGTTGTAAAGCACTTCAAATGTGCAAATGAATTTTTATGAGCCAAAACATCACATTTGAGTGCATTTTATTTACAAGCTTAACACACTAACAGAAACCCCTTGTTACAAATTTGATACTAATCCTTTCCTAATTTTGTTAATAAAACAAACACAATTCAGTCCCTACAGTACAATAGTGTCAACACAACACATTTATCGTAAGACATTCTTTACAATTCACAGCAAATGTAATCTGAAACTGCATTTCAAATCATAGCACCTCTGAAAGCTCAAACTATAAAACTCGTCCTACATCTTTGCAGCAAAAATATTTTTTTTTACATCTTGAATAGTGCTAGAAGGGAAGAAGGGAAAAAGGGAGGAAGGGAAAAGGAAGGAAGGAAAGAAGGAAGGAGGGCAGGAAAAAAGAAAGTGCTTGAATAGTGCTAGAAGGGAATTAGGGAAAAAGAAAGTAAGTAAGAAAGAAAGAAAGAATTTATTCAAGGAAGGAAAGAAAGAAAGAAAGAAAGAAAGAAAGAAAGAAAGAAAGAAAGAAAGAAAGAAAGAAAGAAAGAAAGAAAGGACTATTTTATTTGATCAACTTTAAACTTAAAAACTGTTAGTAAAAAAAAAGAAAGAAAGAAAGAAAGAAAGAATTTATTCAAGGAAAGAAAGAAAGAAAGAAAGAAAGAAAGAAAGAAAGAAAGAAAGAAAGAAAGAAAGAAAGAAATATTTCCATTAATGATTAAATAAAGGCTGGGATACGTGTCGTACCACATGACATTTACTAAAGCCGGATCGACCAAAGGATCAATCAGAGACAGAGTTTAGAGTCACAATCCTAATAGCTCTGATCAAAAAATTCGAGGTTCTCCGATCCCATTTTTCATTTTCACTTTAATAACTGCAAAAGCTGTTAACTTTATTGAATCTCTACATTTTTTTCCACATTATATTCCAGAGCATCAGTTCTTTGCATGAGAAGCCTTTTTCTTTTCTGAGATTGCTAAACCTAGCAACTTAGCAAGCCACTGATTGTTTATGTGGACCGTTTTCCTGCTCTTATCATTTGCATCTACCATCTTCATTTTTATAATTTACCTTTCTGTATCTATATCCCACAGTAAAGTGTACACAAGTGTTTAGAGTTGAGTTTCAGGTATGTAATGCACAATGTTACTGTCATTAATGCCATTAAATGGTGTTGCTATGAGGACATCCATTTTACTAGCATTACCATTTTTTCAAGATAATAATGAAACTCATAATCTAAAAATAATCCTCACAGACTATGCATTGGCCAACATGGCATCTAGAAATAAAAATACTACATTCATAATGATGTCCACTAGAGGGAGCTGTCGCCTGATTTCTGAACAGCTCCAGGTTATGGGTTACTTCATGTTTTTAGCCCTTTTATTCCATGCTAATGTTATGCTACACTGTGAAGTATTATGTTTCTTGCACATACCAAGTGTTGACACAGTTTCATGTTTAAATGTGTTTACTGACTTTTGCCACGTTTCTGACTACTCTCCTTCCCCGTGTGTTTTGTGTTTTGTTTAGTTTTCGCTACTTATGGTGTACTTTGCTATTTAATCTGTGTACGGAATTTTAATGACTGTTTCCTCAACTCTGTTGGACCAGGTACTGTGTTGTAAATAAACTGCATATGGATTCTACCTCCCTTCTCCCGGGAATTATGTTACATTATACACTGCTGGGAATTATCCACTGCTGTTAACACTGTTTACTGGTAAGTCTTTCAATTAGACCTCAGCTGTATGGGGTTATGACAAACAAATAAAAAATTCATACACACATTTTACTCAGTAGATCCGTGAGGTCTTTAAGTATCCTGCTGGAGGGCTCTAGCCATCATGGATCTGGGATTTTCTTCTCTTGTAGACTCAACGTCAACGTTATCCCCACCAAGTGGTTGAAGATCGTAATTTACCAATCGTCCCATATGTTACCCCACTGAAAATTACAGAGGTGGAAAACGGAGCAATCGGTGATGGCTAACACATAAAACTTTACAGATAAGACTGTTCCATGTTGAGGAGGTTCATTTATTCATCATTACCTCTCTAACCAACCCTATTATCCTCAGGTTCCCTTGGTTCCCAGCCCATGACCCAGTGATCTCCAGGAAGCACAAGGAACTAGTACAATGGTTCCCTAAATGTATTCAGCACTGCATAGAGAACTTTACCCTGCAATGTCAATCTACCTCGGTGGAGAGCCCCGAAACCACATCACCTGTTGTCATTCCAAAGGAATATCATGACCTCACTGAAGTGTTCAATAAGGAGCGTTATATGACCCTACCCCCACATTCTCCATGGACTTGTAAAATATAACACCTCCCTAATATGGCTTTTCCCCAGTGCGGCATTTACTCTTTATCGGCTCCAGAAAACAAAGCCATGGAGGATAATATTGAAAAAGCCCTTGCAGCAGGGTTAATTCTACCCTCCATGTGAACTGCCACCATGGGATTTTTTTTTTTTTTGTGGAAGAAAGATGGGGGACTGAGACCATGCATTGACTACCAAAGGTTGAACATGATCACGGTTTGTTACCCATGCCCACTCTTCCTAGTGCCTTCGGCATTAGAACAGCTGAGTGTGGCGCAACTCTTTACCAAGCTGGACATCTGCAGCGCATATATCCCAATATGGATAAATAAGAATAATGGAAACCACTAGGGGCACTATGAATACACCGTCATGCCGTATAGCTTATTGAATGAACCTGGGGTATTCCAAGCATTTATGAATGAGATTTGTTGGGACCTACTGAACTCATGTGTCATGGTCTACATTGATGATATCTTTGTGTATTCTCTGACTTGATCTCCAAGTTTGTCGTGTACGTGACGTTATAACCCATCTGCTGCAGAAACAACTTTTGGTAAAGGCAAAGAAACGCATTTTTCCCAGAGAATCCACCACATTCCTAGAGTATGTTATCAGCCAACAAGGTGTCGAGATAGACACCAGTAAAGTAAAAGCTGTGAGGGCTACAAAGGTTTCTGGGTTTTACAAATTTCTATCAGGTTCTTCCGCAACTACAGCATGGTGGCAGCTCCACTCACAACTTTTCTACAAGGAAAACCCAAGAAGCTTCAGTGATTGGCTGAAGCACAAAAAGCCTTCGATGAGTTGAAACAGCGTTTTACCACAGCTCCTATCCTGAGACACCCAGACCCAAGTACACCCTTTGTGATAGAGGTGGATGCCTCTATTTGCGGAATTAGGCTCATACTCTCTCAATGGCATGTTCACCCAGGTAAATTTTTCCACTGTGTATATTTTACTCGAAAGTTAACCATCGTGAAAAGTCACTCTGACGTGGGCAACCAAGAGGTGCTCTCAATTAAGAAAGTGCTGGAGTAATGGAGACCCTGGTTATATAGAGCACAGTATTTATTCCAAATTATCACAGACCACCGCAACCTTGAGTACATCAAATGCGCTAAAAGATTGAACCCATGCCAAGCCCGGTGGGCACTGTTCTATACCTGATTTAAGGCAGATGCATGATCATGCACCTATGACCATGACGAAAAACCACACGAAGCCTATCTTAGCACCCTTGGTGATCATCGCTCCTATCTAGTGGGACATCAAGTAAGGAACCCACCGCACCAAACTGCCCATCTAACAAACATTATGTCCCAACAGAATTACAGCAGTGGGTCTTGGAGTGGGTCCACACCTTACTCCGCATGGGACATCCAGGAGTTCAGTGCATTACCACACTGGTGGCCATTACTCAGAGCCAAAGTGAAGCGATAGATCAAAGCTTGTGACAGTTACCGTATAGCCTATTGGAACCATTCCCTCAACAACCATGGTCCCACATTGCAGTGGACTTCATATCACAGATCTTTCCAACTCACAGGGGCACACTGCGGTAATGGTGGCAGTAGACTGGATCTCTGAGGGCTGTATGTTTATGCCCCTGAAAGGGTTACCCACAGCCATGGAGACTGCCAAGATACTAATACACCTCGTTTTTAGAAATTATAGCATACCATAAAACATTGTGTCGGATAGGGAGACCTAATTCATGTCTTGGGTATGAAAAGCATTTTATGACATGTTGGAAATTCGAGTCAGTCACAAACAAGGCAAAGGTGGAACAAGCAAACCACGCCAAGTTTTGGGGCGTTTTCAGAGCACTTACAGTGAGGAAAATAAGTATTTGAACACCCTGCTATTTTGCAAGTTCTCCCACTTAGAAATCATGGAGGGGTCTGAAATTGTCATCGTAGGTGCATGTCCACTGTGAGAGTCATAATCTAAAAAAGAAATCCAGAAATCACAATATATGATTTTGTAACTATTTATTTGTATGATACAGCTGCAAATAAGTATTTGAACACCTAAAAAAAGTCAATGTTAATATTTAGTACAGTAGCCTTTGTTTGCAATTACAGAGGTCAAACGTTTCCTGTAGTTTTTCACCAGGGTTGCACACACTGCAGGAGGGATTTTGGCCCACTCCTCCACACAGATCTTCTCTAGATCAAGTCAGGTTTCTGTCCTGTCACTGTGAAACACTGACTTTGAGCTCCCTCCAAAGATTCTCTATTGGGTTTAGGTCTGGATACTGGCTAGGCCATGCCAGAACGTTGATATGCTTCTTACAGAGCCACTCCTTGGTTATCCTGGCTGTGTGCTTCGGGTCATTATCATGTTGGAAGACCCAGCCTCGACCCATCTTCAATGCTCTAACTGAGGGAAGGAGGTTGTTCCCCAAAATCTCGCAATACATGGCCCTGGTCATCCTCTCCTTAATACAGTGCAGTCGCCCTGTCCCATGTGCAGAAAAACACCCCCAAAGCATGATGCTACCACCCCCATGCTTCACAGTAGGGATGGTGTTCTTGGGATGGTATTAATCATTCTTCTTCCTCCAAACACATTTAGTGGAATTATGACCCAAAAGTTCTATTTTGGTCTCATCTGACCACATGACTTTCTCCCATGATTCCTCTGGATCATCCAAATGGTCATTGGCAAACTTAAGACGTGCCTGGACATGTGCTGGTTTAAGCAGGGGAACCTTCCGCGCCATGCATGATTTCAAACCATGAAGTCTTAGTGTATTACCAACAGTAACTTTGGAAACAGTGGTCCCAGCTCTTTTCAGGTCAATGACCAGCTCCTCCCGTGTAGTTCTGGGCTGATTTCTCACCTTCCATAGGATCATTGAGACCCCACGAGGTGAGATCTTGCATGGAGCCCCAGTCCGAGGGAGCTTGACAGTCATGTTTAGCTTCTTCTATTTTCTAATGATTGCTCCAACAGTGGACCTTTTTTCACCAAGCTGCTTGGCAATTTCCCCGTAGCTCTTTCCAGCCTTGTGGAGGTGTACAATTTTGTCTCTAGTGTCTTTGGACAGCTCTTTGGTCTTGGCCATGTTAGTAGTTGGATTCTTACTGATTGTATGGGGTGGACAGGAGTCTTTATGCAGCTAACGACCTCAAACAGGTGCATCTAATTTAGGATAATAAATGTAGTGGAGGTGGACATTTTAAAGGCAGACTAACAGGTCTTTGAGGCTCAGAATTCTAGCTGATAGACAGGTGTTCAAATACTTATTTGCAGCTGTATCATACAAATAAATAGTTTAAAAATCATATATTGTGATTTCTGGATTTTTTTTTTTAGATTATGTCTCTCACAGTGGACATGCACCTACGATGACAATTTCAGACCCCTCCATGATTTCTAAGTGGGAGAACTTGCAAAATAGCAGGGTGTTCAAATACTTATTTTCCTCACTGTATTTCAACAGAGAGCAACATTGGTGTTCCTTATGTGAGTTCCCTAATACACTTTTCTCCCAGTCTTACACTGTTAAAGTGTGTTTGGTTACTAACCCCAGCTCTTCCCAAGGTAAGAGGAACTCTTAGATACCCCCCCGCCCCCACTTCAACCCAGCCAAATGGTGTAGTTGTCCACAAAGGACATGAAAACTGAAGTTTGCCCTTTGTTGATTCATTGAACCGTTCAAAACCATTTGTCAGATCAAGAAGCCAGTCACTTACCAGTTGCAACTACCACCACAGTACCATATCTCAAATTTCTTTCATGTTTCACTACACAAGCCGGCGCACACACCAACCCAGAACAGCGAACGAGACCCCCACCACCCTTGGACATTGATGGTAACCCAGCATACATGGTACAAGAAATTCTAAGGTCATGTCAAAGGGGTGGCAGACTTCAATAGACTGGGAGGGCTATGGGCCTGAAAAACAATAATGGGTGGACAGGAGTGACATTTTGGATCCTTTCCACCCTGAGGAGTTTTACCAAAACCACCCAGAACAATCAGCCGCACGACCCCAGGGCCGACCCCTTCAGAAGGAAACCTGGAAGCTACTTATGGTTTTCCATGATTTCCACTGAACTTTTATGCTTGTTTCCTTGATTTTGGTTTTGGACCTGCATCTGCGTTGTTTTAAATAAAACACATATGGATTCTACCTCCCTTGTCCCGGGAATTATTTTACACCTGATAATGTTCTAAACTAACATGTTACTGCAAATTTAATACTTACTTACAACAGATAAGTGCATTCTTCAATTGTATATAGAAATGTATATATTGACAAGTTTTTTACGTCCAAGGGAGCAAATCACAGCATTTACTGTGGGATTAAATTAATCTTGAACAAGCTTTACAATGCCTAGTTGTTTATCATTTTTGAGAGAAACATGCTTGTTTCTTTTGTTTATATGCAACAAACTAATACTTAACTTTGGCCAAACAAATTATATAAATGTATAGATGTTAAACTTTATTTTAATAAAAAAAATCCTCACTTAGCACCACTTAGCACACTTAGCATCTGGAAAGTTTTTCCTTCCAAACATTCAACTGAAATACTTTGCCATGCCTCTTGTAAAACACGCCAAAGGTGTTCCTTAGTAGTTGGATATTTCCAGTGTCTCCCAGAGCAGTGCAATATGATTTAGGTGTGGGGACTTGGCAGGCTATTCCATCATAGATAACACTAGAACCAACTTCTTGCTTCCTGAATAATGCTTACAGAGCCTGGACATATGCTTTGGGTCATTGTCTCGCTGGATGGTGAAAATGCTTCCAATTAGCTGCAGTCCAGATGAAATTACATGGCATCGAAGTATGAAATGGTAGCCATATTGGTTCAGAATTTTCTTTACCCAGAATTAGTCTCCAACATTCCCTGCTTCAAAACAACCCTAAATTAAGCATCCACCTCCATGTTTGAACGTGATTGTGTGGCAGTCTGCTTACATCTTCTCTCCCGTTCTCTGTATTACAAAGGTTCTTCTGTTAGAGCCAAAAAATTGCAAATTTGGAATCATCTGTCTACAAAAGATTCTTCTAGACATTCACTATAATAAACCAAACCAGAAACATAGCGTCCGTAGCTTGGGTAGTCCGACAATGTTCATCAGCCTAAACTGTAGAACGGACAATGGGCTGGTGGGGGAACGGCGGTTATATAGTGTGGAGGCTGATGAGTGCCAGGTGCAGATGGTTAGTAGGTAGGAGAGCTGCTTGGAGTGATAGGTGGGTTTGGTGAAGGTGTGGCTGGTGGATCCCTGACAGTTTTCTAACCTCCTTCATTTATGGTTACTGCTCAAACACGGTATTAGTAAGTTTAACACCAGTATGTCAGGGCATAGAAGTGTAATGCATGATGCTAGTGTAAAGGCCAGTAAAGAAGCAGGAGGGACAAAACGGTAGAAGATGAAGGTCGGTCTTTAGGCTGAAGTGTGATGTATTGACAGTGATGAGAGTTTCTGCTGTTTTCTCTTCTGTCCGTCTCTCCAGCGCAGCCTTGATAACCGTGCCGGACTCCTTGTTACCATGGAGACCTGACAGTCAAGGGAAGGATGCGCAAAGGCATAGTATTTCAGAGATACATGGCCAACAAGTTGTACTTCAACACACAGGCACTATACTAGTGAAGATGTCTAAATTGACATGATAGCTAATGCAAACCTAATGTCATGGTCCAAACCATCAGCTATTTCTATGTAAGATCCTCTTTGAAACATGTAACTCCTTCCCATACACAAACACACACTTTCTACTGTACACTGATTGTGTACGATTTGCGCGAAAGAAGCAGATCAAACACGGCCAACCATAAAAATAGCTAAAAGAAACAGAACTGCAGGTGGAGAAACATGTTTGGGTGTCTTGTGATATTTGCAGTGCTGAGTAACTGAAAGCCCTAACTGAGAGCTGTTTTCCCACTGGACAGCAGAGTGATGATAGTGCTCCTAGCGTATCGTGTGCAACAACCTCCAGCGAGGATAAGTGCACATAAAGTGATGTGTAATGAACTAAAAACCTCTCACCAGCTTTACAAGATTCTGTCGTTCTAAATTCTTTCATACTCACATTTGCATACTGATGCCTGTAAATACCCAAGCAGATAGGAATAGTAAGAGCAGATTTGGTCCCACCCACAAAACTCCATAAATGGCAATGCACCCAGGAGATAAATATGACAAAATGACAACTAAACTGAACTAAATGGAGCGTGCTCGAACTTTTCAGTACTGTCGCTTAAAAACTGTGGTGATTAAAGATACACATGGGCTCTTCCTCCTGTTATAGGGTGCCATTTCTTTTGCATTTCTTTTTGTTTATTTGTATCGATTTGTTTACGTTGCTTTCTTGCATATCATTAATATTAAATGACCACTAGATAAATGCTTACAAATGAAGTGTTCCATATTTCGTATCATGAATTTGAAATGCTGTAGATTTGCATTTATAATGTATCATTTTATAATTTAATTATTCATTAAATGTTGTATATTTGATTCAATTATAAATAAAGAGAGATCGTATGTGTGTCTGTGTGTGTGTGTGTGTGTGTGTGTGTACAAGAGATAGAAAAAGAGAAAGAGGAAGAGAGCGAGAGAGAGACAGACAGACAAAGTGAAAGAAAGAGATTATAGAAAGTAAAACCCTGTACAATTCTCTGAAACATTTTGTTGAATATACTCACCATATCTTGCAGAAAAAAATAAAGTTTCCAGCATTAGGATTTATCATTTCTTCAGAGTTCTGAAAGTACACAGGGGGAGAGGCTGGGTGTCATGTAATGAGGTGAAAGGCAGATGCAATTGCAAATATTCCTTTTATTTACATTGCTAGCAAGAACCAACACTGGCCCAATACAAAACAGTAACAAGCACAAAAGAAGGACACAAATCAGCTTAACCTGAGCATGAGCACTAGATGACAACAAACAGCAACCAGAGAAAGACAAATATGAGACATGGTGCGAGGCGAGTCTATATACAAGTCCTAATTAACAGATAACAGAATTCAGATACAGACAGTCATGTGACATGAAACTTCTGGGATAAATTCACTGACTACAAGTTTCTTGATGTCACCCAAATGAGGATGGGTTCCCCTTTTAAATCTGGTTCCTCTCAAGGTTTCTTCCTCATAACATCTAAGGGAGTTTTTCCTTGCCACAGTCGCCATGGCTGCTCATCATGGATAAATACACACCATTTACCTATACTGTTGATTTCTGTAAAGCTGCTTTGAGACAATGTCTGTTGTGAAAAGCGCAATAGAAATAAACTTGACTTGACTTGACTTGACTTTACAAATAAAAAAATCACGGGTAAGCACAGGCCAAATTTCCAATTATTTAGACTTTTGCATCCATATGGAGATATTTCCCAATGTGGCTGAATGGTAACAAATCTCCAGAAGCACACCAAAATCTAATGTCAAATCAAAATCTTCTAAGAAGAGTTATTATAAAAGCAAATGGAAACTAATTGTGGAATAGGTTATACAAAAAGCAGATACAAATCCTATGGTAAGGTGTCCAAAAACATTTGTCCATATTAAAAAAATAATTTGCATTTTTTAATTAAATTTAATTCAAATGAAAAGAAAACAGGTTAAAAATTAACCTTAACGTTAAATAATTATTCTACAATTCTTAAAAAGGACAATGTTGATACCTTAATCCATCCATCCATCCATCCATCCATCCATCCTGTTAAACCTATATATAAAAGGCACTATATAAAGAAAGAAAGAATGAGAAATTGCAAGAAACAGAACCATTTTTCCATTCAGAAAAAAAGAAGAGTATGAAGAGTTTAGGTTTATTTATCCAATATAAGATTGGGAGAATTAATACAATCGGTTCAGTTTATGTCCACATAAAGTGCATTTTTATTCAAATACACACTTATTCTCCTACATGACAGTGCCTCAGTAATCACATGATGTTCTTATTGCTAATATGCATCATGTATATTATATTCCACCGACAAGAAAAGAAAACACTGGGTAGTTAATAAACTATTGTTTCCCCTTTTTTCTTCTGGTGGATGTTTAATATGTTTCTATTAGCCCCTATATATCATCTGCTGATCTTTCAAATATATAAATATAAATAAATTATTTATTTATATATTTATATATTTATATGTTAATAGAAATATTAAAAGTAAATGATACATAAAGAGAAAATGTATGCTGGAATTAAGATCATTCACCTGGATGTACCTGTATAGGAGGTTATAGGAGGTTATTTTTTCTGGTGTTTTCTTACCCTCATTAATTTTCCAATGTTTAATTTCAGAAGTAATGATGACCAGGGGTTCAGCACTGAATCTGAAAGACTGCATAAATAAATAGTAACATGGCAATTTAAGAACATTAAATTGCAAGAAATTTGGGAATTTTTATCATCTCCACACAGATCTGCAATAAAATCAGATGTGATTCTGGAGTGAAGATCACTTGGTCTGGGCTTAGAAATTGTGGACACTGTGTCATCTGATGGGAGGAAACTCAGTGTACAGTTTAAAAGCCAGTATTCTTGATGGTATGATGGTGAATTAAGGCACATGCAATGGGTCTCTTCTGTAAAAGTATCATGAATGCAAAACACAGGTTTCAGAGCAACACATCTTATTCAGGGAAACCTTACTTATTTTATTATAACAATGATGTATTGTATGCCACATACTACCACAGCCTGCACTCCAGACCTGTCACCCATTAAAAAAAAACATTCATCACATTAAGAAACAAGAACTATGACAAATGAGGTCCTCAAACAGTTGAGCAGCTATATTAATATTAGCTGTATTAAGCAAAAATGTGAAAAACATTTCGCTTTCAAATCTATAGCGATCGGTCTCCTCTCTTTCTAAATGCTTACGTTTGGGTTTGTGAAAGAACTGATGATGAAACACAATGGTAAAGACGACTCCGTCGCAATTATTTTTAAAACATGTTGCTAGCATTCAATTAAAAATGAGCATATTGTTTTTAAAAATAGATTTTTTCTGGTTTAGGGTCATGTAAAAAACAAAATGGAAAAAAAGTTTGTGGACACCTGTGCATAAGATTCATATGTGCTTTTTGAACATCCCAAAAAGTTCAATCTGTTATACAATTGTACCGTATAACATATTATACAGAAGGTATACTGGTTGGCGCTTTTTTGTGTATTTTTTGTCCTGCACTGTCCTGTTTGTCTGTTTGCATTGTCTTTTGTCATGCACTGCTTGCGCTAGATTTCACACGATGCACTTTATGTGGCAAGGACAACATACTCTTTCGTCCTTAGCTCTGTGTTCTGTTATGTAGCGCTATGTTGTGTGATGTCGCTCTATGTTGTTTATGTAGCACAAGGGTCCTGAAGAAAGGTTCTTTTTTTGTACTGTCATTTCACTTTGTACTGCATCAGGTACAGTATATACGGTTGAAATAACAATAAAAACTTCTTGAATGGATTTGACCTCAGTCCTTATTTGCTGTTATAATAATCTCCACTCTCCTGGGAAGATCTTCCACAAGATTTTGTTGTGTGCTTGTTGAGATTTCTTTTCATTTAGCCACAAGGCCAACGGTACCAGTCAGCATTCAAATTCATCCCAAAGGTGTTTAATAGGAGGGAGGGAGGTCGTCGCACTATAACAAGCCACTCAATATCTTCCACTCCAACCCATGTTAAACATCTCTTCATGGAGTTGGCTTTGTGCACAGGGGCATTGTCATGCTGGAACAGGTTAAGGTCTTCTAGTTTAAGTGAAGAGGAAATGTAATGCTACTGCATCGAAAGACACACTATACAATTGTGTGCCTCCAACAGTTGTGGCAACAGTTAGAGAAAAAAAAAACACACATATGGTTGGAAAAGTCTAGTGTTCCAATATTTTTCTCAAGTCTTTGTGTAACTTTACCTTAAATACAGGGTTCAAATGATTTGCAAATCTGCATTCGGTTTTTACACAGCAGACCGGCAGTTCTCCGACTTTCACATAAAAAGCAAATGCAATTTATTTCTTTAAAAATGGTGCTAAATACTAAACAGCCAATAGGTTCTGAATCAAGTCTAACTCGATGTAACTAATTATTATACCACATTATATCTCTTAAAAGCTTGAAAAGTTAGAATTTGTTAGATTCTTGTAAATAACAGCAACTCCTACAGAAGTGTGATTAACAAACAGAATATACGATGGTATAATTAAAATAGTGTAGCTTTTTATATGTTTATGTGAAATTCATTCATTCATTCATTTTCTCCTGCTCATCCGTAATTCGGGTCGCGGGGGCAGCAGTCTAAGCAGGCCCCCTGCCCAATTCTCACAGCACCGTCCCTTACGGTCCCTCCTGCAGGTGGTGAGCCCACAGGAAGGCGGCCCCATTCTTGGTTTAGAATACGAAAAATGTGCTACATAATTACTCGCACAAATCAGCAGGTCTAATCACAGCGTTTTACACATGCCAGCTGCAGCACAAAAGAATGAACATTTATTGATATGCTCAACAAGGGGTTCAGCCTTTTCAACCGCACACCAACACTTAGTGTCACAGAGGACAGGGAACATGCACGCATTACTGTATGTGAACAGTCTGGGAGCAGTTTTAGCAGTCAGCCCTGACAGCGTGACATTGGCTTTTAAGAGGGAAAAAAACTTTTTTTTGCACAATCCTTCATTAGAGTTCCTGCTGGAAATGAACGGCAGGTTCCAATGAGGAGAAACGTACAAACGCTGCTAGATGTGACAAAGCAGAAGGTTTTAATGTGTAGCCGAAGCAGGCATGATGACTAGAGCAGGGAGTGCAGGTACAAGTATTTGGCTGTAGAATGGGACATGGGGTTCATAAATCTTTGGTCTCTTGTGTCTATAAATGACACACTGCTAGGTCAATTTAAGTCGAGTGTATTTAGAAAGCCCTGAATCACAAAGCCTGAGCTTTAGAGCTCGCATCGAGGCCATGCAAAAACAATAAGGAAACATGGGAAGAGACAGCTCAAGGAGGCTGTCCCTGGAGACAAATCAGGGCTAAATTGGATCGGATCAAATTTTGCACAAATTAGTTTTAATGCAGTAAAAGGGCAAATGCAAATCACTGCAATAAATCCCTGGGATTAATCTAATGTCCATCCAATATGATCTCCTCACCTCCTTTTTTCTATGGAGATTTTTGGATTTACAGTGCTTTCTATGAACCAGTAAGTACTTCTTACTGTATGAGCATGTTAATTGGCTTTGTTTTAAGCAGGAACACACTCAATGGCAAAAAAAAAACTCCAGTGTGATGCCCAGTTTCTTTCTGGCCACCTGGAAAATGCAAATAAAAAAAAAAGTGGACGTTCTTAATGAAAAGGTTTCTAATTGAAATTTGATAACACATAGCAAGCTAGTTAGCTAGTGAATACAGGAAGTAGAGGGAAAAAACACAGTTTTAATGTAGAACATGAAGACTGCAATTCATCATGTCATTGGTAAGCATTTTTGGGTTTGGATATTATCTGCATTCATTCTGACAAAAAAAATAAAATAATAGTATATACATAAAGGAACAAAAACAAACAACCATAAAGTTTGAACAATTATTAGTACAGTGTACTTATGTACTTAGTACTTATGTATGTCTTCCATCAACACTAAATAATGACATCATCTAATTAATTCAACCATTAGCCTGATCCTTCTAAAGTACCAGAAATAAAAACAAGATCCTTTTAGTAAATATTGTGGCTACTCAGGTTTCTTATCAGTAGATCAAAAGCTGCTTGAGTACATGTTTGCTAAAAAAAAAAAAAAATGGCTAGCATTATCGCCTATTAACAGGAACACAAGGTTAAGCTGTGTTTTTACGTACATGCAATACGTAACATGAGAGAGTGGCAGATAATTAATATACCCTAATGTAAAACCACAAAAGAGGGGGTCTCAAGAGATAGCACATGAGCTTGCTGAAAGGAAAAGCCACCATGCTTTGAATGTTAATGTTGATAAGACAAAATGGTTCAGTCAGTTGTCAAAGGGGTTTTGGTGTCATTTTTCTTATTAGAGTATTTGACTTGCATTTTGAACATCCCTTTCCACATTAGGCCTCATTCGCTCCATTCGTCTGAGATAATGTTCCATAAGATTTTAAAGGAGTGTGATTTTGGAGCTTTTTGCTCATTCAGCCACAACTGTCCTATTACTTTTGTTCATATAGTGTACACTATGTGGACAAAGGTATTAAGACACCAGATCTTTCCTGCCATATGTGGTTCTTCTCCAAACTGTTACTAAGAAGCTGGAGGCACACGATTGTATAGGATCAGGATGCAGTATAATAATATTAGCTTACAATGATTCTGTGCTTAAATTGAGATTCATGGAGATAAGGTTTACACGGTTTGAAGAGGAAGATCTTGAGTAGTCTGCTATAGAGCCGTGTTCTCAACCCTGCTGAACACCTTTGGAAAGAATTGGAACACTCACTGCACCCCAGGCCTCCTCACCTACATCAGTACCTGACTTGTGACTGATGAACAAAAATGTCCACAAGCGCACGCCAAAATTTTGTGGAACATCTTTCCAGAAGAATGGAGGGAATTATAAGTGCAAATTGGGACTAAATGTAAAATGCGATGCTCAAAAAGCACATGCCATATTTATGACCAGGTGTCCGCAAACTTTTGGCAATATAGTGTATAGACATATATGACTTTTGTTTTGTTTTTTGAAGGACAGTTTTTTAAATGACTTTTGGCACACCTTGTACATTATCATAAGTCACATCCTGATATTTATATATAATTATTATTATTTATTTATTTTTAACAAATAATGAACATGTTTACAGACAAATTCTGGTACATGATTAAAGAAGCAAGCTTTGTGTGGAAAAAACATGCACACACACACACACACACACACACACACACACACACACACACACACACACACACACACACACACACACATATATACCCACACACACACACACACACACACACACACACACACACACACACACACACACACACACACACACACACACACACACAATGTAATATTAATATAAAATTATGCAAGTTCACAGATTTAGAATGCAATTAAAACTCATAGATAGAAGCTCAACCAGATAGATCCAATATTTTAGCAAGGTTTTAGCATTTAATAAAAGTCACGGGAAGGACAGAACTGCATCAGGATTGCCAGAATCAAATTCCAATGTTTTCTTGGCTCCATTCTAAGTGTAGAGTGGGGTTACCAAGCCTTGCAGGGGTGTGATGATATTAGAAAGTACTGACCCAGACAAACATAAAATCATATTACACAAAAAAGCATACCACATACAAGTAAATAGTGGATCCTAAACTTTAAATGATGCCCACTGATTTCCAATAAATCAGCTTAAAAGGGCAGAAGAAGCACACAAAGGCAGCAAAGACAAAAAGCAGCACAATTAGAGGACTTGGCTGAAGTAAGACTGGTCAGCTATTGAAGTAGCACCTAGACGTGCTAGAGATATAAAGAGAAAGCTATTAGAGACTGATCTGCAGCAATAAATGATAAAAAGACTGACATCCTGAGCTGTTAAATATTTTCAGGATATAGATGATGACCTGGCTGAAGCAGAACATCCTTGCGCTGTAAATTGTCATGTTCGCCTCATCATTCTAATAAATGGATACTGTCATCTCCTCTGAGTCCTGACAACTGCATGACGGGGTTAGGGAGAGCAAAAGTTGTTCAATCTCCCACTTTTAAATTCAAATTGAAATTACAGTAGGCATCTATAGTTGCGGGCTGGTTTTATAGCCTAGTGATTCTTGGAGGTCACATGAGAAGGTATAGTGTAAAAATAAGCAGCTTAGGCCTAGACTTAAAAGCTTCTGGCAATTAGGAGGCAGTGAAGTACATAATGAAAAGAAAAAAAAAATTATAATAAATAAATAATAATAATAAAACATAAAAATGTTATATTATATATAAAAAAATATATATAAAATTAGATTAGCACGTGTACTCGCTTATTTGTGCAATTATCCAATCAGCTCTTAAGGTGTAATGTGGCAGCAGTACAATGCAAAAAATGTAAATCAAAATACCAGATTGAGGATCTGTTATTTTGCTCACAGCAGCTTTGTTAGGTTCACAAACTGGAATTTTCACACACAACAGCTGAGTTTACACAGAAAGAAAAAATAATAATTAAAAATAAAAAAAATAAATCCATTGAGCAGCATTTCTGCATGTGGAAACGGTTCGGTGTTAGAGAGGTCTAAAGTTTTGAACAGACTAAGCAGCACTAACTCAAATAGCAATTATTTGTAATCTTGCTGCGCTGACAAACATCTCAGATTGCTTCTTCTGGTGCTGTATCCAATCCGCCTCAAGACCTGACATTAAGTCACAACAAAACAAAAACAATGAAACAAAGAAAAAGCCTAAAGAAAAAACAAAGGAAAAAAGCTAAATTACCAAAACAGTGAAGCATGGTGGTGGCAGCTTTGAAGTAAAGGTTCTGTCCTAGTGACCAAAAGAATCTGAGAATTCCAGAAAGGTAATGACACCACAATTTTAACCATATTATTATTATTATTATTATTATAATTATTATTATTATTAGGAATGCATAAGTCATACTGACTATATGTATCAGATCTGCCCTAAAGTGCTCAGGTTTCTCCCTGTTTCAGATTTTATTGGACATATTTTCCAGTCCACTGAAGTATTTAATTTAGTCATCACTGACTCCTAGCTGCTAGCTATTCTCCTCCGCAGCATACCACCTTAAAGAATGAAGCTGAATTCATGCTCCGTACAACACACAAGGTCACAAGAAGTTTTTAAAATCTGACTATTTCCACCAAGAGGGCAAGTCCAACCAAGCTGTATTGGATTCTTTGCCATGAATGACTGTGGCATCATTGACATTTCAAGTGAACTGGATGTGATGGATGTAGATGTGATGCTGAAAGACGCTATAGTGAGCAGAAAATCATCTCGTAACACAAAACATTCTGTAGCCCATCCTCCTCAAGGCTCAACCAATATTTTAATAAACAAACAAAGAACCATACAAGTTGCACAATTAGGGTTTAAACTTTCTTCAGACCAAACTAATTTCACCTTCCTCCAAATGAAACACCTTTTAACGTTACAAAGACAGTTTCATGATTACAGGTTAGTGTGTTTCCTATTAATTAGTGAGGTAGCTGATTAATATTAGACATTTCAGCAGATGAGTCCTGTAAAATATTTGTTGTCAATAGCTAGATCTAGATTTCAGTCATGAAAAAATCATTGTGCATGATGGACTCTGAAGGAATGTCGTTGCCGTTCGTCCAAACCGTATGCATTTTACATCGCTTCTTATTATTGTCATTAGGCATGAGCTCTTTAGGTGCCAGGTATCGAAGTGCCTCGAATCCCATTCACATTGCCAAACCCATTAGCAGTTGGCACATTACTATAGCCTAGCATAACACAATTGCGATTAGACTGAGATGAATGGGCTTTTAGATTGAGTGTCAAAATATCCTGTAATCTTCTTGTTTGAGTAGCATTCTTCTTCGAAATGGCACCTCTGATAAATCCATCAACTCAAGAGCCATTAGGAGATGACAAGATCATTCTGAAACAGAAGGGGTCACCTCGAAGTTTTGTTATATGACAAGTGTGGACTTTTCATCATAATCCCTAACAGGATGAGTTGGCAGTTTTTCGTGGATTATCACAAAAAATGCCTTTTAATAAGTGTCTCAGTCTGAGGCTACAGAAGGTTAATGTATGCTGCATTGGAGCAGGATGGCCAGCTCTTTTAATAATAGACGCTAATTGCTGCTTCCATCAGTTGTGTACATCCAAAATATCAGCAGGGCTGTTGGACATTTTTTCATCTGTATTTTTTTTCCTTTTCATCCTCTGGAGCTGTTTTCCTTGACTCCGGCAACAGCCCTGGGTGATTTATATGTTTATGGCCATTACTGACGTTGAGTAATCCATTTCAATTTTTTTTTTTTCCCCTCCTTTCTTTCTTTTTTTTTCACCACTCTTGGCAGCACCATGTGGCTTCTCTGAGGAATATCAATTACTCTATTCTTTTTCATCCCAATTTTCCACATGGCAATGGAGGGCCGGCTGAGACTGATGGTGCTTTCTGACATTGAAAAATTCCTGCTTTGTTTTTATCTGTATATAGTTATACTCAAATATAAGATAAGGGATGATTCACGGTTCACCTATATAGATGTACAGACCAATCATGTTGTGGTATATTGTGCACTTGTAACATAAAGAACTTCAGCGAGCAGTGTGGGGACGCGATCCATTGTCAAGGTCAATGTGCTGGCAAGGGTCAGAAATACAGTCGATAGTACAAACAAGGCCAAAGGATAATACAATAAGTAGATCAACAAAGGCAGCAGAAATCTAGTACAGGGTGAGTCGATATGGAATAATCACAGAAGCCCGGAATGTCAAGAATGTGTAATGAGCTAATACACGTGCTGTGTAGTAGTACAAACTTAGGAAGTGTCCCAGAAATGAGGTCACAATAGAAACCAGGTAAATTGTGTAAACGTATTCTTTTATTCATCAATCAATAGTTTTAAAGTATTGTTTATATCTCTGTTAGGCCTGTATGGTTAGTACTAAGGCATGGATTGATACTATTTCTTCAAGGCAAGTATGAATGCATGGACGGTACAGTTGACCTGAGAGTCCAGGGCACTATCTGTGATCCTCTTCATTAAAAATGAGTTCAAGTAGAATGTAGACCTTGAGGAAAAGAATGCATGCATGACTCAGAGCTTAGTGATCACAAAATATAAATTATTTTGTTTGCAATAGTTTCACTGCTTCAATGTAGTGCATACCTTATACAGTTTTGCAAACTCAACACAGCCGCCCTCACATTCTATTTAAGGCACTGTTTTCAGCTACCTACAGATGTTGTTTAAGGTTACTTGTACTGCTGAAAGATGCTAATGTAGTTTATCTTGATATTTTTTACACACTTTAGTTAGTCAGCTGTGTATTACTTTGATGATCAATTGTGAAAAAGGTCACAGTTGTTGTCATCACATGCTATCACTTCATATGAAATGTGGAAATTGTCATATTCCTACATTTGCATAAATCATAAATCATTATTGATGCATAGTTAGTAATACTCTCTGATATACATTATTGTCTCTGCCTTAGTAAATGCATGTGGTTTTAATAACAGTATAAATTTTCTTTCGGTTTCTCCCATCAGCGGATCATCCGTATTCATGATCGGCATATTCGATTTGGCACGTTTTGACGCTGGATGCCCTTCCTAACGCAACCCTTCCCATTTATCCAGTATACCTTTTGATAATGGTGCAGCTTGGCCCTTGGGCCATTTTGTGCTTTCAAATAAAAGTTGCTTAGTAGCACAGAAAATGTACCATTTGTAAGGTTGACCTTTATGCTAAACACTTCCAAGAAACATTGGTGAGGATATTTAACCTGTAATTAACTGTAAAGTTGACAGATTATTGGGAACACTTATAGTAACTTTCAGTAAGCCAAGCAAACACCTTTTAAATTATTTGATATCAAACACTTTATAAATTGCCTTATACAAAATACTCTTTAACTTTCTTCAAAAAATATTATCCAAAATATATCAATTTTAACTTCCTCTATACCAAATACATTTTACCTGACATCAAACCAAATATTTACACTTTACATTTCTTCAAAGCCTACATATTTTACCCTACTCCATACTATATACCCTTTAACTCTCTCCAAACCAAATGCCCTTTAACACCCTCCAAAACAAATGCTTGTTAAACTTCCTCCAAAACCAAATGCCTGTAGATATGGTGTACATGGATTGGAGTGGAAGATCTTGAGTGGCCCTCTATAGAGCGCTGTCCTCAACCCTATTGAACACCTCTGGAATGAATTGGAACATTGACTGCACCCCAAGACTCCTCACCTGACATAAGTATCTTCCTCCATGCCAAATACCATTTAACTTCCTCCAAACCAAATGCCTTTAACTTTCTCCATACCAATAGCCTTTCTTCAAACCAACACCCTTTAACTTCTTTCAAATACCTTTTAATTTTAAACATAATGCAATTTAATGTATACTACTCCAAGACACAACCTTTTCCCAGCCCATATAATTTATTTACATTTTTTTAAAGTAAAACATTTTTATTCCCACAAACCAGTCACTATTTATCCTCTAACTAAATTTTTATTATTTCATCTAAAGACAAGTCTTTTTTTATTTCCTCCAAACAAACATCATTTAACTCCCTTCAAAACAGACACATTTATCTCTTTCCTGCATGGCCAAACACCTCTTTCTTTTCCCAAAAAGAAACACCTTTTAAATTCCTCCAAACCACTGTGTAACCTCCTTCTAATCCAAACATCATTTGGCTTCCTTTTAAGCAAACACACATAGAATTTCTTCAAACAAAACTCCCTTCAGTATCTCCTCTTACTTTTGGGCCTTTAAATCAAACATCTTTGAAATTTCCCTAAATCGAATGTTCTTAAACTTTCTCCAAAAGCATGGTGGTTTTCCTTTCAGAGACCCCTGTGGCTTTACCCATCAGCAATGTTAATTCCTCTCAGCTTCCTTGCATTCCCTTAATGCCAGATTAGCTTCCGCTGAGTGACGAGAGAGTGGCAGAAGGAGGTTAAGAGTACATCATCAATATTCATTTGGATGCTGTTCAGATATAATCTTCGGGGAGACTCTAGGCTTCCTCTGCCTTCTGTCTCACTGTTGACTCATGTCTGGAAGAGATTATACTGATTTTTTTTTGTGTATGGAGATTGATATAAAGGGATACATATTCCCTGTGATTGTATTGGCAATTAGACAACATTTTTTAAGAATATTGTTTAGGAGATTGTACAGTGCAGATTATTTGGTTTCTTTATTAGAGCTAATATTTGATTTGCTTGAATACCGTGTAACTACATCTCTTAGCTCATTACCCAAGTAATGTAATACAGTTACAAACCGTGAAGGTCCTGTTTGCTCTGAGAATAATTCCTTATTCTTGTCAGTAACAGTAACTTTAGTAAGTAGGACATTATGCAAAACCGTGAATGATGAAGTGCATTTATTGTAACAATAGTCTTTATCAGGCTAAGTGGTCTACCAGTAAGCATAATTATCCATCTCATTTCTAAAATGCCACATGGGTCAGGAGACAGGACCTAGCTCAGGGTATTGATCGTGAAAAATAGACTGTGCTATCTGTAATTGTCGAAACGGCAACACATACAAAGACATCCCACAGACTGTAATTGGCGTTAATGGACCCAATCTGTTAACAACTGGAGAATATCTGTTTATGCAGCCAAACATTGCAGACCTCATCCCATTATTCCGTCCTCATGAGCTTTTATTTTAATCAACGCGCCAAAAAGCCAAAGCCATCTCTGTTTACAGCGCGACTCTTTAATGCGGTGTCCCATTACGGCTGATGCACCGTGTATACCGCCTGAGCTCTCCTAATGACCATATTTACACCGTGCGCTGCTGAGAACAGATCATTAAGTTCACTCTGAGTTTGCCAAGGTGTAAATTAACACTCTAAAAGGATTTTATAATTTAAATTGATCTGCTAGCATGGGGAAGGGGCAAGGCTGAGAAGTTGATTGAATATTTGTGATCATTTGTAGGAATTGTATCTGATTTCTTATGATTGTGGATGGTTTCAGAAATACTGACAATCAAGGGCAAGGCAAGAACTTTGATGGGTTTGGTCATGAAAAATCACACCATTTCAGGTCTATAAACTGGAAGTGGTTATTACCAGCAAGGCAATGGGTAAGCTATTACCCAGATTTTACAATAATGGAAGGTGAGCAAAAAATTTCAATAAATTCAAGTACAATGTGTGTTATCGGGGTGTGTATCTCTCAGTCTAAAATACATTGCATGTGTGATCAATGAAAGGTGTAAGAAAGATGTCTTTATTATGATTTAAAGATTAAAGGTTATGTAATGTAGCCCGGTGCAAATATTTCAAAACTGAGAGGCCACACACACTTTATTTTGATTGAGAAGCATGAAGGCCACACCTCCATTACTGAGACTGACAGCATCAAGGCCTCAAGTCTTTTACTATGACTGAAAAGTATAAACACCACACCCTTTTTACTGTGACTGACAGGCATAGAGACCAAACCTCCTCTAATACAGTTGGCAGGCATGAAGGCTACACTACCTGTAGTGTGACTGACAGGCATGCAAGTCACACCCCTTATACTTCGACATGAAGATACATGAAGAACCCCTTTTTATTGTGATTAAGAGGCAAGAAGGCTATGCCACCTTCACTGGGACTGAAAGGCATAAAGGACTACGCACCCTTTTTAAGCAAACAAGGAGGCTATAACACAGCAAATATTTGGGTTTTAGCTAGCTAGTGTTAGCCAGCTACCTTGCTACCATGATCTGTGTGCCATCTTCCTTACCACAAATTATATTACTACATCTTGTTTAATGTTTAAAATGTTGTTCAGGAAGCATTCCAGAATTCTCATTGAATGGGTTTCACTTGCTCCTCACAGCAAAGAAGATTAATTTGACTTCACGATTAGCTTGCTGTTTTTCCTGCCAAAGAGTACAATTTGTAAATGTTATTTATTCGTTTAAAAAACCCTCTCAAACGATGCAGATGACACACTCAAGCAAACATCCTACATATTTGCTCACACGCAAATCATCTTAGTACACTTGAGTATTTACAAATCATTGCAGCTTGAGAAGGAAATGCAAAGTGTGCAGAATAGAAGTGCTTTTACACTCGGGCTGATTCCTCCCTCATCACAACATGGAGACTTTAGTAAATAAACCCAAATTAACTTGCTTCATGAGAAGCCGCGTGTGAATCGTCTTCCTGCGTCTGCCTGAGGAGCTCCACATCCTTACCAACAGGCTGGTTATTGGCTGTCCCCTGAAGCGCCGCTCACATTCATGTGACATGACAAATAGATGGACACTCACACTCCCTCAGGGCCTGTGGAGGAGGATTGGGCCGCTGCATTCTAAAATAGAAGAGCAGGTGTTTCACTTCACCTTCTGCCTTTCCGATTGGAAGCGACATGCAGGGAGAGTTTAGCGGCCATCTGTGGCATCCCTGACAAAATAGCTTGACCGGTGTAAATATATATACTCCTCCTCCTCCTCAGCTTTAGGGCTATGTCAGTGCCTGGAGCGTTCTGATATAGAGAGATGCTTTCGTCTGTGTGTGTGTGTGTGTGTGTGTGTGTGTGTGTGTGTGTGTGTGTGTGTGCGTTAACCTTCCCACTCTGTCACAGCTACCCAGAATCACACTAGTAACAGACACCCACTTAAAAGTTTTGTATAAAGTATCAAGATCCTTGTCTGATACAAAACCGAAACACAATATGTAATGTGCAAAATACAACTGAACAAGGGGAATTTTGCTAATTAATCACAACTGAACTAATGCAAATGTTAGCCCCAAATAGGGCAAGAATTTGTACTGTTTAATCTGACATGTAACCTGTTATTACAGTAGGATACACTCTCTTGCTTAGCATATGATTGCTATGTTTAGTTTGCTGTCACTTCCAGAGACTGTACAAGCATGAATGCAAATTTTGGAAACCAGCTCTACAGAAGGGATAGCTGATGTTAGAAAAAATTAAACATTAATACTTTGTTGCCGTGTCTCCAAGGCAAACGTTGACCTGATAAGGAAACACATTTTTCCAGTTTTAGGGAAAACAATTAAACAAATAAAATGGCTATAAATGTTTCAATGTAAGTATTCATAAACAATATGCAGAATTGTAATACGGTTTATTTTCTTCCCCAGAACGACTTACAAAATAAAGCATTTAACAAACAATACAATAAATTCTTACTTCGAAGTTTCCAACAATAAATACATTCTAAAGCTGTTTTACTGGTACAGCGCAAACTAAGAATAGCGTCAATCCGAAACTCTGTGAGAGGAAATAGACAGCAATAGAAAGATAAAGGAGCTTATTTATTAATTTGTCAGCATATAGTTTGAAGACTGCTAGAGATTCAGGACAGTGTTCGGACATCAAGTAGAAGTTTGTTTCACAGAACAGAGAGTCTTAAAGCATATTTTTCTTGTAGAGAAATGGTGGGACCAGTCCAGAGATGGGAAGTAATGAAATACAAATACTTTGTTACTGTACTTAAGTAGATTTTTCTGGTATCAGTAATTTACTTCACAATTTATTTTTTGGACAACTTTTTATTTTTACTCATTACATTTGTTACACAAATATCTGTAATTTCTACTTTACTTAACCCTCATAAGGTCTTTGTTTCCTGTTTACAAATCTGGTCTTTGGGGTCTATATGACCCCAACAATTGATAGAGAAATTATACAAAAAATATAAATTTTTAATTATACAAATAATATATATATTTTTTTTTGTTTACTTCTCATCTATTCATTAATGCTGTGTTTTGGGAGATATGAAGTACTTTTGTACCTATTTACCACACAATTCCTCAACTACACCATAAGCTTGCATATGAAATATTAATTTTTTATGAAAAAATCACTTAAATGATGATCTAAATTTCTGATTAATGCTGGATTTATAGATTTTTTTTTGACAAATGAAGAAAAAATATTGAGTTTTTTTCACATTTCCCATTCATTTCAATGTGGGGTCATATTGACCCCAAAGACCAGAAGTGTAAACATTTTTTTACATACCTTCAGAACAACCGAATCAAGCCCAGTTTTTTTTGTGTGTGTATAGATAGATTATGTAGGAAAAGTCACAAAATATTATTCCACTCAGATGAAGGGAACCCTTTTTTTTAATCAAGGAAAAGTCGATTGGGGTCATATAGACCCCAAGGACCGATTAAAGGTTAAGTTTTCTTACTGCACGACATTTTCAGCCCTTGACCTATAGCCAAGTTTAAAAAGTGTAGTTCTTGCGGCTTTTGCAACCTACCACTGGTGTATCATTTTAAGGCTATTACGCACCACAGACGTAGGCTAGTCCAGCATAAAAACATGTGCCAAATCAAACATGCGGACGATCCGCTGTGGCGACCCCTAGCGGGAGAAGCCGAAAGAAAGTTTACAAAGTGTAGTCAGTACCTTAACTTTTTACCAAAGTCTCTTAAAACATAAGAAGCTGTACTTCTACTTGAGTGAACGATGTGTGTACTTTTGCCATCTCTGGACCAGTGAAGCAGGGATTGGCGGGGACGTGGTGCAGTGCAGTAGGCTGCTGTAAGGATTTAATATACATGAGCTGTACTATAATCTATAGTTTAGTGGTTATTAACGGTTAATGCTGCAATGCTGGGTGCATTCCAGCCTCTCACCCAATGAATCCGAAGTTGTGATCGACTTTGAAGTCAATGCAAAACGAAATGAAAGATTCTTAATAACTGCGAACATACATTGTACAAGTTGTAAATGCAGTTGTTAGTCGTTTACAAATTTAAAGCCCTGTTGTCAAGATTATGCCACAAGAGACATTTGACATTGTTTCCCATAATTCACTATATTATGTATCATGTTTCTAACTTACTATGTCATTTCTTGTTGTTTCTTTGTCATTGTACCTGTATGTTTGCATTATAAAAAATCTGCAATATGTTTCATTACATCACATTTACATTACTCTATATTAAACCTGATATAAAACAACAAATTCAGAAATAACCCCATGTAAAAATTGCAATGTTGGATTTGATTGTCAATTTCCCTATGAAAACAAAAAGGCTTTTGAGCTTTTACTTCAGTATAAAGACACTCCAGAAAGTGCTTTTTTCTCACAACTCCTCTCTCTCTCTCTCTCTCTCTCTCTCTCTCTCTCTCTCTCTCTCTCTCTCTCTCTCTCTCTCTCTATATATATATATATATATATATATATATATATATATATATAGAGAGAGAGAGAGAGAGAGAGAGAGAGAGAGAGAGAGAGAGAGAGAGAAGTTTAAACAGTAGTGGATGTTCTACATAGGTTATGAAATATTCAGGAATAGCTTCTTTACATGTTGACCTACTACTGATTAAGAACAAAACAAGGTCAGGACAATCAAGTTGTACCCATGCTGCAAAGCAACCTCCATCTTTGTGTCTATACAGAAATCATTTCCGAATCTTACCTAACACGCAGGTGTCCGGGAATCTTATTTGAATAAAAGTTTATACCCATTTTTCCAGTTTCAAACAGGCCAAAATACCTCTAAACATGATTTAAAAATAAATACTTAGCACATCCTATCTCAGCAAGTCATCCTGTCTCAAGCTTTCACGTTACACAAGGCCACTCTTTCTTTTAGCATTAGTTATTATATTCACCAGTAAATCCTTCATAAAGTATTTGCACTTAATAATCCCCGTCTTTAATCCTGAAAACACTCTGTACAGGGTGCAAAGTAGTGCTGTTTTTACCAAGCACATTGGTGAATAATAAATTTTTTTTTTTGGCACTACTTTTCAATGGTGGCTTGGAGTTTTGAGAGCGTTTTGGCGTAATCCTTTGGAACACTCCTCAGTCCGGGGTGCTAAACCATGACTGGCAGCCATAATGCAAATTCACTAAGCGATTTTTTTTTTCATATTTCTGGCTGCTCACACCATGTTAGGCCACACAGAGTGGGGAAAGAGTGATAAAAAATGAGAGCACGGTGGTGCCGTATTTATGAACAGCTGTGCACCTCTTATTCTGTGCACCTCTGCGCGAGTGTCCTGATGTTCGGTTAGAGACGAGGTCACATTCCAACAAAAGTAATAGCTGCTAATAAGAGCATAATAAACAAGATCTGTGTCGTGTCAGTCAACATTGCACAATGGCATCCATTTGCATATGCAAGTCAAAATGTTAATGATGACACAGTCATTCATGGAAAATCGAGTCCAATAGAGTATAATTGTGTTGGCTATGTGGGGGAGAAGGGGTCAGTGTTTCTCTGGAGTTTCTTGGATGTCAATTAAAAACCGAGGACAAGACCATAAATAGGTTTGTATAGATGAAGTTGAAATGTGTTATTTATTGAGAAAGTTGAAAAACTTTTGATTTGGCAGAAGTTGAAAGGTGTTTGATATGTACTGTATGGGATTGAAATGTGTTCTGTATAAAGTAGGTTGAAATGTGTTTAATATAGAGGGGGCTGAAACGTGTTTGATATGGAGGAAGTTAAATTGTGTTTGTATATAAGAAGCTAAAATTGTTTCCTTTGGAAGAATTTTAAATGTGTTTAATATGAAGTTGGTTAAAATATGTTTGTATAGAGAAAGTTGAAATATGTTTGATATGTAGGAACTTGAAATGTGTTTGGTATGGAACACGCTGAAAATGTGTTTCATATGGAGGAGGTTGAAAATGTTTGGTTTGGTCAGTATGAAAGGAGTTAAAAATTAAACGTTTTGTATTTCATTAAAAAATGCAGTTTGTTAAAAGGTACTTAGTTGAGGTTTTCTAGAAGAATATTTGATTTAATCAAGTTATGTTTTATCCTGACTTGAGATCTTTTGACAGAAATGTACTTTAGTTTAAACCAGACTTGAAAAATTACACATTAGATAGTCAAATTAGAGTGTGAATTATTAATAGTATTATAAAGGGGAATGAACTCTTAATAAACTCTACTTTATAGTTGATTATGCATATATGAATACTTTTAGGTTCATACATTTACAAGGTTAGCTTACCTGTATTAATGAAACTGTCTTTGTAACTGTTAAATCTCTAACTATATACGTAACTATGAGACTAAATCTTTCAGTAAAATACCTGGGAGTTATTTTAGACACCAACTTGTCTTTTGAATATCATATCAACCATATTACAAAAATAGCCTTCTTCCACCTTAGAAATATTGCTAAGCTAAGAAACATGCTGTCGATATCTGATGCAGAAAAGCTCATCCATGCACTCATGACCTCCAGACTGGACTATTTTAATGCATTACTAGGTGGATGTCCTGCATCATTAATAAACAAGCTACAGTTATTCCAATATGCAGCAGCCAGAGTTCTCACAAGGTTGAGGAAAGATGACCAAATATGACTCCAATCTCATCATACCTACACTGTTAAGTTTAAAATCGACTACAAGCTACTGCTACTTACTTACAAAGCCCTAAATGGTTTGGCTCCCATGTATCTATCCAGTCTTCTAACACGCTACAATCCGTCACATTACTTGTGATCTCAAAACTCTGGACTTCTAGTGGTTCCTAGAATAGCAAAGTCCACTAAAGGCGGTGGAGCATTCTCACATTTAGCTCCTAAACTTTGGAAGTGTCTTCCTGACAGTGTTCGGAGCTCAGACACACTCTTCCAGTTTAGATGCAGATTAAAGACGTATCTTTTTTAGCAAGGCCTACACAAAACACACATCACATATCATAACCTTGTGCTCCAGTACATCTGATCACATGCACATTATTACCTTGTGCTTGTTAATATTATAAACAGCGGCAACGCTAATTCGTCTCCAATGCTTCTCTTTCTCTACACTGGAGACTCCTTTACCATATCAACTATTACACATTTCCTGATAGGTTACACAAAAAATCTTTTTTTATTTTTAGTCAAAGGTTGTTTGAGGATTTTTCAGCACCCAAAGCTGTTTGCTTCAGGAATTCAGTACATTTTATTAAATGTAAAAGACAAAAAAAAGCTTCCAGAATAGTTTAAAATAAGTGTATTTTGTATTGTGTATTTTCGCAAAAATGACGTATGCAATGGTAAACGGGTCAATAAAACTGTTGTACAAGCTCTTCCAGATTACCTGTTACCATAGAAACAACGCAGTCCTCAACCGAGCGCATTAGCATAAGCTATTACTGTGAAGTATTGTCTGAGCTGTTGTTACAGAAACCTAATCAACACCCTCTGACCAATCAAAATGAAGACAGCGTTGCATGTCCATTAAAATTATACACACTGATGACCCCAGATATGTTAATGATCTTGCATTTCGGACCTGTATCGACCCTGTGGTCAATATACTGCACAATCAGCTCAAACTTCAAACAACACATTTGGCAAAGAATATCAATATACATAATGACATGACAGCTACATCATTCATAGTTGCCTTCAATGCTAGTGCCACTCCACTTGATTGACACTCCAGATTATTATCCCAGCTAAGACACACACCTGAAATACTGAGTGCAGTGTAATAAGGAGAATGTTTATCTTATCAGTCTGTCTTATCTGTAACATCTTGAATCTGCTAGAAATTCAACCCCTAGCTCAGTCAATTTTGTGTTTAAATCATATATTCTCTCTCTCTCTCTCTCTCTCTCTCTCTCTCTCTCTCTCTCTCTCTCTCTTTCTTTCTTTATCTCTATCTGTATATCTGAGAGAAACAGGCTCACTTGGGACATGAGTGCTTTGACTGATGGAAGGCGTTTTAATTTTACCTCAGCGAGCTGAATGCCTGCCTGATTGCATTGCACCGGTGTGTGCGTTTGTGTGCGTGCACGTGTATGCTCCTCACAGTTGTGTGTTTTTTTTTTTTTTTTTATAGAAAAGCCCCTGTGGCTAAATTGTCTCATTAGCTAAGTCAGTGTTATTACACCTGCCCCTATACATCTCCATTTGCCTCACAGGTGTTCCTGGTTTAGGACAACAACTCTAAAATGGTCACACAAAAGCAAGCAGATAATCAGACATTCATGGCCATTGAGATACACGGATAGATATACAAGGGATATACATTACATGGAATGAACAGATAATGTGTTCTAAATTACTACAAATGCAAATACGCAGATAAGACAATGGTTTTTTTTTTTGTTTGTTTGTTATTTTGAATTTTTTTCCATGAAGTGAACACTTCATGGAAAATGTATGAGGCTCACGTGACAAAAAGAAACAAACCTTAAACATGATTAATGGTGTCAGGAAAAAGACCCAATGACTTTAGGTTCATTACAGCCTGACATTAGCAAAGGATGTTGTACTCATGTTGTGGAAGTAAAAAGCTTCTCAATGGGCACCCTTACATTATTATAATTTTTGTCACAAGACTCTCTCCTTAATCAACTTAGTTTATGTGAAAAAGACTCTAGCATTAATCTTAGCACACAAATCTACAGTATTAATAAAAATGATGTTAATGAGTCAAACACTAATTGATATCTATTACAATTATCATGAGCCCAAAATCTTCTTTTCAACTACTTCAAAGAAATTGTGCAATGGCAAGTTAGAGTCAGGAGTTTCTCTCAAAATGTCCTGCTTGCTGTTGAACTGACGCTGAACTGTATGTTTGTGATCAGTAAATACCACCAAGTGACAACCAAAACAAGTTATGCCTGGTTGTTGAATTTGTAGTCTAACAAACAAGATAAGTACTGACAAGATTAATATCAAAATCATTATCTAGAAGTACAGTTTAAGCAAAAACAAACACACACACACACACACACACACACACACACACACACACACACACACACACACACACACACACACAAAATGCTTGAGGCCGTTGACTGTTGGTGAGAGTGGAGTTCATGGAGTACTTCATTTTTTTTGGCAACCACTCCAAGGGATTCTTTAGGAGAGCAAAAGTGTATTTATGAGAGACCCCAGGAAGTGCTTACACCAGCAGTTCTAAAGGTCTTTAAAGCATAGCCAGGGGGCTTCTAAACAAAATCCCAATTTTCCACTAAATTGATTTATTGAGTTTTTATACAGTACTGGCCATATTAATAGCAAAACCGGTACCTTTGTATATTTATCTAGTGATAAAAGCAGCCAGTTACAGTACATAGCATGATGCATAAAAAGTTACGGTTTATATTAATAATCAGAACAAGGAAAAATGTGATCCAATTGACTTTGACATGTACAATGTAGCATGGGTGGTGTCTTGGAGATGCTTTCCTGCTTACCACGTTCTTTAAAGAGTGGTTCTTTGAATTCCTCCTGACGTCCTGTCAGTCTCCAACAAATCTGCCCACTGATCTCTTTCATGGCTTAATACGTCTCAATTACTGCTCAGTGGAGTTTTCCTCCTTTTTTTCCCACACCATTCTGGGTAAAGGCAGTAGTACATACAAACCCTAGGAGATTTCTGAAATGTCGTATATATATAAATATATATATATATATATATATATATATATATATATATATATATATATATATATATATATATGCTCTTCTGCATACCTCAGTTGTAACGAGTGGTTATTTGAGTTACTGTTGCCTTTCTATCAGCTCGAACAAGTCTGGCCATTCTCCTCTGACCTCTGGCATCAGCAAGGCATTTGCGCCCACAGAACTGCCGCTCACTGGATATTTTCTCTTTTTCTGATCATTCTCTGTAAACCCTAGAGATGGTTGTGTGTGAAAATCCCAGTAGATCAGCAGTTTCTGAAATACTCAGACCAGCCCGTCTGGCACCAACAATCATGCCACGTTCAAAGTCACTTAAATCATATTTCTTCCCCATTCTGAAGCTCGGTTTGAACTTTAGCAGATCTTGACTACATGCCTAAATGCATTGAGTTGCTGCCATGTGATTGGCTGGTTAGAAATTTGCGTTAACGTGAAGTTGTTATATTATAAGTCGTATATATCGTATATATTATAAGTCTAAGATTTAGGTAATGTCTTGGACAATGGAAAATTTTATAATTAAAAAAAACGAAAAAAAAAAAAAAAAACTTGAAAAAGATTTTAGAATGTGGTATCAGATCTTGAGGATACAATACAGGAGCCTCATGTCGCTATGATGAGACTGTTACTACCAGCATGTAGCTCTGGAGGTTAGTATGTGTCAACTTGCTGTCATTTTGTTGTCACTTCATTCGGCAAAGCACGTGAAATATGTGAAATTAAAAAAAATGAAGCAAGGAGGCAGCTGCACCTGAGACAGAAAGAGTTTTACGATCACAAGCATTATTGTACAAGTTTTTTAACCTGCCTCTGAAAAACTCCACACAAATGACTCACTAGTGCATTCCTCCGTACGGTTATTTGTAGTGTTGATCACAATCATCAGTAGCAAGTGTCAGGTTTCCCTTGGGATCCTTTTAACTTACTGTGCAGCACGTTCGCTTTCATTAACACCTCTCTGTCTGTAGCCCTGTGGCTTACTAGGAAAAAAAAAGAAGAGAAGCCTGAATAATTCATGTGCTTGGGATCTTCTCTGATTGAAAGGCAGAAGTGTGCATTTTGTTGTCGGTATACGTGACATTACTCATCAGAAGGGGGGCTTCTGAAATTCACTCTGGATAATGACACTCAGATCAGGACACTCTAAACTCACTTCGGGGAAAAACGCTCACCTTTTTCGAACGTGCACCGTTAGCTAGAGAAAGTGTTTTTCTTTTTTCGTTTGTTTTGTTACTTGATTTATAATTTAAGAGATTTGGCCCAGGGAAAAAAGTTAACCCCACCTTATTTGTGGAAAAAATATAAAACAAGATGTCACCTGGCAGTCTGCTCTGGCAGGAAGCGTGGAAGAGTTTCTAGAGGAGGTGACGATTACCAGAGATAATCAGACTGAAGAAGAAGAAAAAGAAAGCTTAGCATAGGATTATAAGGTCTGGGGCAATCAGCTTCAACGTCAGAGATGGGACCTGAGTGCCACATGGATGGAGGAACCAGTCGGTGTACTGAGACCAATTAAATAACAGGCAGATGTCTCTGCCAGGCTCAAACTGAGTTGCTTTTTGGCAAACTGTGAAGGCCGGCAAGAAGGGAAGAGGGACAGGCAGGGAGTATGATTGAGAGAGAGAGAGAGAGGTTTCTTACTGCCACCAATTTTTTATTTCTTTTTTTACATTTCAAAGGGATTTCAAAGAGATTTCATATTCGTATAGAAAACTGAATCCAGTCCAGTAAATGCCCTTGGTAACAAAAGCTGGAGGGCTGATAGCATCACATGTGGTGGACAAAAATGGAAGGGGGACAGAGAGAGAAAAAGAGAGAGAGAGAGAGAGAGAGAGAGAGAGAGAGAGAGAGAGAGAGAGAGAGAGAGAGAGAGAGAGCATAAGAGAGAGAGAGCATAAGAGAGAGAAAGACCATGAGAGTCCAGAGACCATGAGAGACAAAGAAAAAACAGGCACAAAATAGCAAATACAACTGAGAAAAATGGAAATTGGTTGATAGGCTGAAAAGTTAGATTTGATAGTCTTGTTTGTTGGTTTCATTGTTTTGTCCACACCACTGTCTTGTCATTGGTTGTTTCTTAATGGTTATGTACATCTGTTTTCAGTTCTTTTCTTGATTCATTTACGTTGTAGTTCTTTGTTTTAGTGCTAATAAAAATTCAACACATACCACAGTGACTTACTTTTCAAATGGTCTCATTGTTCTGGCTTTTGATCATATTCAGCTTCCTGTTTAGATCACCAGTCTTCAAAACATTGACTACATATTTACATGAGCATAAAAAATGCCCATACAAATCATCCCTATATAACAATGAAATAACCCCCTCTCTTTCTAGCTATTTTCTCTCTCAACAGAGTTAAAGACTTATCATGTATCTTAATAACCCAGTATTGGAATATAGGTATTGATGGATGGATCGAGACTTGTAAGTCACTTTGGATAAGGCCATCTCCCAAATGCCATGAATGTAAATGAAAAATGTTGATGTAAATGAGTTGTGAAGGAAGAGAACAGCATTGGCAGATAATGGTTTAGGCCTGGGGTGCAGTCAGCATTCCAATTCATCGCAAAGGTGTTCAGTATGGTTGATGTCAGAGCTTTACAGCAGGCCATTTAATCTTGTGGTCAAACTCATGTAAATCTGGCTTTGTACACAGGGGCACTGTCATACTGGAACATGCTGGCATTTAAAGACAGAATAATATAATTATGTGCCTCAACTCAACTTTTGGGGTCAGTTTAAGGAAAAAGCACATAAAAAGTCAGATGTCCCAATAATTTTAAACATATTACCACATTGTTGTGTATATATATATATATATATATATATATATATATATATATATATATATATATATATATATATATATATACATATATATATATATATATATATATATATATATATATATATATACATATATATATATATATATATATATATATATATATATATATATATATATATATATATATATATATATATATATATATATATATATATATATACACAGTACAGACCAAAAGTTTGGACACACCTTCTCATTCAAAGAGTTTTCTTTATTTTCATGACTATGAAAATTGTAGAGTCACACTGAAGGCATCAAGGGCTATTTGACCAAGAAGGAGAGTGATGGGGTGCTGCGCCAGATGACCTGGCCTCCACAGTCACCGGACCTGAACCCAATCGAGATGGTTTAGGGGTGAGCTGGACCGCAGAGTGAAGGCAAAAGAGCCAACAAGTGCCAAGCATCTCTCGGGGAACTCCTTCAAGACTGTTGGAAGACCATTTCAGGTGACTACCTCTTGAAGCTCATCAAGAGAATGTCAAGAGTGTGCAAAGCAGTAATCAAAGCAAAAAGTGGCTACTTTGAAGAACCTAGAATATGACATTTTTCAGTTGTTTCACACTTTTTTGTTATGTATATAATTCCATATATAATTCCACATGTGTTAATTCATAGTTTTGATGCCTTCAGTGTGAATCTACAATTTTCATAGTCGTGAAAATAAAGAAAACTCTTTAAATGAGAAGGTGTGTCCAAACTTTTGGTCTGTACTATATATATATATATATATATATATATATATATATATATATATATATATATATATATATATATATATATATATACACACACACCGACCAGTCATAACTTTTTGGCCACCTGCTCAATATTGTGTCGGTCTCCCTTTTGCTGCCAAAACAGTGAAATATTAACAGTATTAACTCCTTCAGTAGTTTGAGCTACAGGAGCTCATCTGTTTGATCGGACCACACAGGCCAACCTTCGCTCTCCACGTGCATCATTTAGCTGCCCATGACCCTGTCACCACTTTTCTACTGTTCACTACTGTTTCTGACCTCTTAGATACATACTGAACACTGCAGACCGAAAACAGCCCACAAGAGCTGCAATTTTGAAGATGCTCTGACCAAGTTGTCTAATCACCACAATTTGGCCCTCGTCAAACTCGCTCAAAACGCTTACCCTTGCCAATTTTCTCTGCTTCTAACTCATCAACTTTGAGGACAAAATGTTTACTTGCTGCCCAATATATCCCACCCACTAATCAATGTTCATGTGTTTATAATTAATCAGTGACAATCAGTGTTATTTACTTCACCGTTTATAATGTTATAATGTCATAACGTGTGGATGTGTATATATATATTTCTTTCAATAAAAATGTCTTTACTGTTATAATTACATTTTAAATTTCTATACAAACCAATACATAAAAAAACAATTATTTCTGCATTGATAAGTAACTAATCTCCTGCTCTGTGCTCCACATTTTTATGGTTTCCTAAAAGACCTTTTTGACTTGTAGCTCTTACTTTGTAGGTCAAATTGGGAAGCAAGGCAAATTGAATTAGGCCTGATCCCCCTAAAAGCCTCTTGATGTCACAGACTGATGGTGTGTTGAGGTCAGTATGATGTGGAGTGTAAAAGTAGCTTAACTTCCAATCCCAAACAACCACAACAATAAGATGCCATGGAAATATCTGTCTGGTGCTCGGGAAAGAGGAATTCATTATTTCTGTTGGTGCATCTTGTCGGCAAAACGTCACAATTCATTTGTGAAGGCACCCGTGCAGACATGCTCTGTTTCTAAAGCTAATTATTCTGCAAGGCTGAGTGAATACACTTCCGGAAGTGTTTTTGTATTTGGCAGGCGGATGCTAATCAGAAACTCTGCCTCATTTTTGGTCCCCTTTTGCATTTTGCAGTCAGATCTAATCACTGGTTGTGTTTTTTCCTCAGAGGTGCACTCATCTCTTATGAGAATGGCGCTCTGAGGTATCTCACCTGGATTGGTTTGATGTAGCTTACTGTGGTTGGCTGGATTCCCTTGTGGTGTTTCATGGAAATGGGACAGGTCTCCAGGGACTAAGGAAATGTGAAATTGTGTGTGCAAGTATGGATGTGTATCGGAGTGGAAGCGTAACAACGTGCTCATGTTAAGTGAAGTAAATGTATATCCTTCTCCAGTTGTCCACATTTGGGACAAATCAGTAATGATTTGAAATACTTCAGTTCATTACTGCATCTGATATGATTTAGTTCAGCATGAATAGGATTTGCTTAACACCCTGTACATTAACATTCACTTCTGTCTATTACATTCAGAGCATTTGGCAGACACGTATATCCAGAGCAGTCTACAACTATACAATTGTTTTATTATATTCCACTGAGAGGGTCAGGATTAAGGGCCCAAAATTGGCAGCTTGGTGATGCTGGGAATAGAACTCATGACCTTCTGCTCAGAAGTACAAAACCCTAACCACTGAGCTACAGTATCACTTCCCCAGTGTATTGATCAGTCCTGGGTATATCAATAAAACATCTCAATTCTCATTGAGAATTGCTACTAAATTAGCTTTTTGTGCTACAGCACAAAGAGATGGGGGAAAAAAATCAAACCAAATCTTTAGTGCATTTCTTGGCAAAGTATTTCCAATCTTTTTCATTTTTTCCAGAATCAGAAAATGTTTTATTGCCAGGTACAGCAAAGGGTTCAGCAGAGAGCCTAGTGTGGACAGGCACAGCAAAGGTGAAGGACAGAGAGGCCAGGAGTGGCACCGAGGTCGAGGCTATAAAACATGACAAAGGTGAGCCGGGTGGACCAGCCCACCGCATTGCAAATGTTTTGAAGGGAAACCCCAGATTACAAGGCCTTAGAGGCCGCCACACTTCATTTGGAGTGCAGAAGAAAAAGCATTCACAATCCATCTGCTGAGCATGTGCTTATTCGCAGGAAGACCTCTCCTGGGAGGGCCATAGCAGACGAACAGCTGCTCCGACTTTCTCCACAGTTCTATTCTGTGGACGTATATGTCCAGTGCTCACACTGGACACAGTCGGTTAAGATTCTCCTGGTCTGGGGCCTGGAAGGAAGGAGGAGAGAACGCCTGGAGCCTAATAGGTTGTGGGATGACATACCCTGATCTAGAAGCCCTAAAAGGGTTGGGGGTGTTAGGTAAAACCAGAGGGGGCAGTGCAACGTCTCTTGAGATGCAAGCAGGTCCACCTGAGCTCTGAAATATTATTCCCAGATTTGCTCCACCACCTCGGGGTGGAGCCGCCATTCCCCGGGCCCTGGCCCTTGCCTCGAGAGAGCGTCTGCTCCCTGGTTTAAGTGGCCCGGGATATATGCTGCCTTCAAGGAGAACATCTTTCCTTGGACACACAAGAGGATCTGTGGTTGATATAGGAAACCACTTAAATGTTGTCCATACGGACCAACACATGGTGGCTTCTGAGGTCGGGGAGTAAATGCCTCAGAGCTTAAAGCACGTCCAGCATCTCGAGGCAGTTTATGTGCTATGTTAGATGGGACATCATATTAGAGACAAAATGCAGCAAAGAGACAGGGAGAGAGAGAGAGAGAGAGAGAGAGAGAGAGAGAGAGAGAGAGAGAGAGAGAGAGAGAGAGAGAGAGAGAGAAAGGGAGAGGGAGAGGGAGAAGGTGATTAGGAAAGAGAGAACCAGAGAGTGGCATAATGAAGAGAGAACAAGCCAAAGAGACTAAAACAAGATTAAATTAGGGGTGAGGGAGAAATTAAAAAAAAAAGCGATACGGAGATAAATAAAGAAAATGAAGATAAAGAGAACGAGTGAATAAAGGAGAAAGTAGAGAAAGGAAAAGTGGGATGTAAAACCAAAGGAAAGATGAAAGAAAATAACTGAGAGAATTACAAAGAAGTACAGAGCCTGGGAGTTAGAGATGAAGGGATGGAGGAAAAGAATGATGAGACAGAGAGATAGAAGCGTAAATTGGAAAATATAGAGAGAAAGAAAAGAGATGAGTGACAGAGTAAAATAAATAGAAAAAAGTGAAACAAAGCAAAATAAAGAGAAGAGGGAAAAATAGAAACAATGTTTGTGTGTGTGTGTGTGTGTGTGTGTGTGTGTGTGTGTGTGTGTGTGTGTGTGTGTGTGTGTGTGTGTGTGTGAGAGAGAGAGAGAGAGAGAGAGAGAGAGAGAGAGAGAGAGAGAGAGAGAGAGAGAGAGAGAGAGAGAGAGAGAGACAGAAAACAAATAATAAAGAGAAAGAACTCCAAAAAAGTGGCCAAAACAGTTGGAAACAGGAAAAAAAAAAGAGAGAGAGAAAGAGAAAGAGAGAGAGAGAGAGAGAACAATTGGAAAAAAGGAGACAAATGGTGACAAAGTACTAGAAAGAGGGTAAGAGGCCACAAAATGACAGATGGATGAGAGATAGAGATAAAGACGGAAATAGAAAATGTAGACAACGATGGTAAACAAAGGTAAAAAAAAAAAAGACACAATGGAGACAGAAAGCAAACGATTCGTAGAATAGAGACACTGAGAATGTTCTTATGCAAGATAGAGGAGAATAGGATAGAGGATAGGAGGGAGAGATAAAGAGAAAGAGAGAGATAGAGAGAATAAAAAATAAATCAAACAGAACGTGAAAGGCAGCAAGAGAGAACTGGAGACATACAGTGAGTGAGAGAAGGAGAGGAGAGGAGAGTAGAGGAGAGGAGAGGAGAGAAGAGGAGAGGAGAGGAGAGGAGAGGAGAGGAGAGGAGAGGAGAGGAGAGGAGAGGAGAGGAGAGGAGAGGAGAAAGCCAGTGAGAGAAAAAAGAAAAGAAAAGCAGTAAAGGAATAAAATTTAAAACAAGCAATTGGAGAGAAAATTGGCGAGACAAAGATGACAGAGGGAATAAGAGAGAGAGAAGACAAATGAAGAGCGAGAGAGAGAGAGAGAGAGAGAGAGAGAGAGAGAGAGAGAGAGAGAGAGAGAGAGAGAGAGAGGAAAATAAAATAAAATAAAAGACAGGTTAATATAAAAATAAAAGCACCGAGAAAACTTATACAATAAATAGAAAAAGAAAGAGTAGGGTAAGAAACAGATAAGAAAGGGGAAAGAGAAGAAGAGAAAGACAGAGACTGAAAGAGGGGTGAAATGTAAGGAAGAAAAGAAGGCAATAAGATCATGACAGAGAGAGAAGGGATGAGAAGAAGTAAATGGGTGAGAAAATGTAGAGAATAAAAGCATAAAGAAAAGTATAGAGAGACACAGATTGACAGAGGGAGGAAAAGGGAGCGAGAGAGAGAGGAAAAGAGATAAGTGGCACCAGGTCACCAGTCGAGCAGCCTCAGGATGGGAGTCCAGCAGACGGAGCACATTAAAAGGCAACTGACTTTTCCAAACACACGAGGACGATGCGGGGAAAAACTCGGCTCACTGCATTTTTCAAAGCCATAAATAACGGCACGGACGAGCGAAAAACACCACAGAAGACGCCCCGAGGTAGAGAAGAAGAGCCGAGAAAATGGAAAATGCGGCATTAAAGTATCAAGCCAATATAATTGGGTTTGCCGTTGTGAGTGTGTGTGTGTGTGTGTGTGTGTGTGTGTGTGTCTGTTTGTGTGTGCGCATTTGTGCGTGTCCATGTATTTATGGTTCCTCGAGAAGCCGGCTCGAGGGCACAGGGGATTGGAGCTGGTGTTGATGGATTCTACTCACACCTGATTCAATTTAACAGAAAGGAAGGATCACAGAGCTCGGCTGGCACACAACACACACACACACACACACACACACACACACACACACACACACACACAGAGCATACACAAACAGTATTTCTAAACATGCATTTTTGCGACATGGGCTTGTGCAATGGCCCACACAACGTGCAAAACAGATTAACATATCAAAAACATCAGCTTAACATAACCAAAGCAGCAAAAGTGCGAGCATGATGAGAAATTCGGGAAGACGATGGCAAAACTAAAACCATGACAGCAAATAAAAAAAATAAAAAAAAGGAAACCAAATAAACAAGAACATGCCAGGATTACTGCAAATTCACGAACATGACCTCTAATTGGAACCACAAAACTGAACTCAAACACAGCGAATTTGAAAACACGACACCAGAATTTTGGATAATTTTGGAGAATTATTCCAGGATCACAACGAATTAGGAAGCTAAAAAGCAAATTTCAGAAGGACAGCAAATTTGGAAACACAACAAAAAGGTAAACGATAGACAATTCGGCAACACGACTGACAATCAGGAACACAAAAATTCTGAAACATGACAGCAAATGTAGGAAAACGACTGCAAAATTAGTACCAACAAAGCAAATTTAGGAACATGACAGCAAATTTGAGAACACAAATAAATATGTAAACGTGACGGCAAACACTGAAACATGGCGGCAAATTCAAGAACACAGGAACAAAAATTTGGGAACACAGTAACAAATTCGAGAACATGGTAACAAATTTGGGATCAAATTCGGATAAAAAAACAACATACGCTTTCTCTGGGCCGAGCTTTTTTCAAAACATTTTTCTGTGAACAGACATTTCCAAAAAGTTTTGGATCATTCCTTAATTTAGGAATTTTATATTTACCGTAATTTCCGGACTATTAAGCGCACCCATATATAAGCCGCACCCACTGAATTTGACAAAGATTTTTATTTTGAACATAAATAAGCCGCACCTGTCTATAAGCCGTCTACATTGAAACTAATGAACTTTACACAGGTTTTAACGAAAGACAGTGTCTGTTACACGGTGTAAAGGGTGAAATATTTTGTGGCTCCTTTAAGAGCAGAGCGGCATTTTGGGAATAGCCTGCCGCTGCATTTTTTCAGGTATTACTGCATGTGTGCAAGACCGAGGAATATGTCCTTAATATTTTCTGATGCTCATTTCTAAGTTTCTTTGACTAACCCGTAACGCTGTTGCCAAGAAAAATAAAAAAAGCAAGATTTTTGGAAACCTGTCTGTGCTTATATGATTTCTAAAAATACGGTAAATACGGAAAATACGGTATTTAACAGAAGGGTAAAGATTAAACATTTCAAAATGGGTTGTAAAGCTGTAAAAGAGGTTTAACACAAAAAATGAACGGAAGTTAATTTAAAGTAAAATAAAACAACTTAAATAATGTAAAATATGAATCACTAGTACTTCAGAGATTTATAAAAAAATAAAAATAAAATAAAAAACAGCTTAATGATGTTTGTGCATAATGAGTGTGTGAGAAACGTTCTCAAAACCAGTTAAACCGGTGATCTGGGGACGTTGTTTTCACTCGATTGCTATACGGAAACTGTGTTCTTAGATTTAGCACTACTCGGTTTGGCCAATCAATCCCACGGAGACATGCCTGCTCCCGCTCCTTTCACACAGCGTTAAGCGTCTTGATAGAAGAAGAACAAAAAAAAAATCCCAGTGTTCTCAGTTTGAAGCCTGGCAGCCAGTCAATGTCCAGGGTAAAGGTTAAGAGTGCTTTCGCCTGGCCTCTGCCCTCTCACTTCACCATCGATTGTCACTCCTCTCTAAAATGTAATTACAGAGCACGAGTCTGTGTCTGCTCACATCCTAAACCCGTTTGGAGACTTTCTCCAACGCCTTGCCAGAAAAAATGCTAAATATAGTCAGCGGTAAAAAAAATAACACCAGCGCTGGAAGTTTCGTTATCGTCATTAACACTGAGTGCCAGGGCGAGCCCGTTTTATTGCTCCACCAGTTTTGGATTATTTTTTTTCTCCTAATGAGGAGATGATAAAAAAGACATAGCAAGGAAGAGTGGGAAGAGGAGGAAGAAAAAAGTTGCTTTCATATGCCGGTCAACAAGCGGCTGCAAATGTGCTCGTTATGAAAACTGCTCCGATAACGAAGCAAGCGCGCAACACGTAATTATAACAGGGACAGCGAATAGTTGCCACGGCGCCAATTTACTGTCGTGTTATAACAAGCAGCACGGTTCTAATCACCGGAAATAGATTCATATCCGAATTTGCTCCTTTTTTTTTTTTTTTGCAACTTACAGGAGATGACGCTCACCAATAAGTCCTGGGATTGTATTCACTACTGAACTAACTGAATGGAGAAAAGATAATTACACACCTCCCTGGGCTTTGTTTTGGACTCTGGTTCTGCAGACTATTTGCCATTTTATAATCTTCCGGATAAAGTTGGTGGAAGCCATGCTGTAATATTATAACACTGTTACAAACTAAAATATTGTTGAAAATGAAAACAGATTCAATTTGCAGTAAATGGATTGGGTTCCATCCCAGTGATGAAATAGTCTTAGTCCAATCAATTGAAATTGACTGAACTGGGACTATCGATCCAGCAATATAATGTCCATACACTACACCAGTCTTCCATTAAAGGATTTTGTATCTCAATTCTCACCATCTTCTCATTCAAACTGCACCCTTTCATGTTTCCAGTCTTGACAGTCCAACTGCAGTTAATTGTTTTCCATCTCAATCCAATAAGGAATTCCAGTTGCTTTTATTTTTTATTTTTCTAATCTTCTCCCCTCCCATCTTCTAATCTTTTACAATGAAGTCACAGCCAACATCTGTCTCATTTCGAACTCGCAAGTGCCAATCATATCAATCAAAATGTCAAATCAAACGTCTCACTGCATGGACTAAAATTTCACTCATATACATTAAGAGCTAAAGTGGCGGACCGTCCATTTCACACCTAGTCCTTCAGTAGTGTCCTACCTGAATCAATCCACCTCTTAATACAATCGTTATGACTTCACATCTATAGAAAATATCATTATTATACAGAAATGCAGTATAACAGAGCACTGCATCATAAGCAGGTATCTCATGCAGTGTGAAGGAATGGCATTACTAAAGCAAGAAACCCATCATCATCTCTAGCAGAAGCTTCAATATTAACCTCATAATATGACCCCGGGCTTTCTGTGCATTTTTGTACATTATTTCTGTGCGTTTTGGTTTTCCTGGGGATTCGAAATTTCAAATTGTGGGTATTTGTGCAAATTCTAAAGGAACTAAATCGCAAAAGTATAAATGGTTTATAAAAAAGCGTAGTTGTTTTGAACTCTCTTGGCTGACCTTTCCTCTTCTTGAAAAGTCCGTCTTGCAAATGTCCTTGTAAGTATATCTGCGACCAATTCAATTTCTTCTAATCGGTCAACCATTGAGGAATGAAAAAAACAGATTTCTATTAAATCCACATAAACATATTTGACCTTGTGCAGGTTGCAGCAGATGGAGTTAGAAAGCTTTGACTAGTGTGCTCTCTGACCAGCTTATGAAAGGATGGTCAAGTAAAACATTTAATTAAAATTAGATTTAATCGGAATCTGATTGGATAAAGCAAAGCTTTATATAGAGTAAGTATTAGGGCTGCAATTTTCTTTCTTTCCATAACCGTAGCGAAAATAAACCAAACCGTGACTTAAAAACCGTGGTACTTACCGAACTGTGAATTCTGTGTACCGTTAATATACCACTGAAATATATACAGTCAACTCCTGATAATTCACGGTTTGAAACTCATGGCTCGGAAAATTTGCGGTTTCTCATTTGGAACCTAAATAACAGCAATTTGAGGATTATCTTTAAATTCATGGGAATCCGCAGGAATACCATTTAAAACTTTGTTTTCACTAACAAATTTGAAAAGAAATTTTCAAACACATTATTGTATTAACGTGACATAATGTCTAGATGAATACACTGAGGTACCATAGGGGCTGCGGGGGTGCTATTATAAGTCTATAATAACACAAATACTCCAGATAAGCTTTTCATATTTCTGCTAATAAGAATGCTCAAAAGTGTCTTATTTACTGTCCAAATTGAATTATTTAATAAATATTTACAAATTATTATTATTATTATTAATTATTTATTAATTAATATTTGAACAAGTTTTAATGAATTAACACTTTTTTTTTTTCAAGCCTTACAAATTTATTTTCTTTGTAAGATGTTTTAATTCTTGTTTACTCAGATATTAACCCTTGTCTATGGAACCAAAGAGGGACCACTTGATTTTTTTTTTCATATAGCTATGGCAACAAGTTAAAATATCTTTTATGGTTATACAGAAAAAAGGACACCATGACATTATTCTAAACTGCACCATGTCTACTTTAATTTGTATCCACTTACAGTAAAATCAGACTGCTGTGTTTTTGTTATTGACAGAACACATACAGGATGCACTTTTCCGCTGCCTCCATCTCTATGAATTTTTATGTGAAACACAACACAAAAAGGAAAATGAAACTCAACGTATAACTGTTGCACAAATGAGAAATATGTTTATAGAAACCTTAAAAAAACTTTTAAATGGAATGTTTCAAATCCAAAACAAATATTCTCACTGTAATATGCAAGAAAACATGTTTTTTCTGTCTCAGCTCATGAGTGCTAATGCACACACACCAACAGTGATGTTTTGCAACAAAGTTGCAACAGACTTTCGTCTCGTGAATATGTATTTTGTGATAGAAGAGTATCTGTGAGAGTGAAAGGGAAAGTTTATAGGTCTGTGGTGAGACCTGCGATGTTGTATGGATTAGAGACAGTGGCATTGAGTAAAAGACAGGAGGTGGAGCTGGAGGTAGCAGAGCTGAAGATGTTGAGGTTTTCGTTGGGAGTGACGACGATGGACAAGATTAGAAATTAGTTTATTAGAGGAACAGCACATGTAGGACGTTTTGAAGACAAGGTGAGGGAGGCGAGATTGAGATGGTTTGGACATGTGCAGAGGAGGGACATGAGGTATATCAGTAGGAGAATGCTGAGGATGGAGCCACCAGGAAGGAGGAAAAGAGAAAGGCCAAGGAGGAGGTTTATGGATGTGGTGAGGGAAGACATGCAGGTAGTTGGTGTGAAAGAGGCAGAAGAAGAGTAAATATATATTTTATTTTATCTGACTGTCCCTAAACTTTTTATTTTAATTTTTTTTCTCAATAATAAAAACATGTACATGTACATTACTGACATATCACTGTAAGGGAACTTAATTGATTCTAGTCTAATGAGAGTATTTTCAATGAATATGATGATATATATATATATATATATATATATATATATATATATATATATATATATATATATATATATATATATATATACATACACAGTGAGGAAAATAAGTATTTGAACATCCTGCTATTTTGCAAGTTCTCCCACTTAGAAATCATGGAGGGGTCTGAAATTGGCATCGTAGTTGCATGTCCACTGTGAGAGACATAATCTAAAAAAAAAAATCAAAATATATGATTTTTAAATTATTTATTTGTATGATACAGCTGCAAATAAGTATTTGAACACCTGAGAAAGTCAATGTTAATATTTGGTACAGTAGCCTTTGTTTGCAATTACAGAGGTCAAACGTTTCCTGTAGTTTTTCACCAGGTTTGCACACACTGCAGGGGGGATTTTGGCCCACTCCTCCACACAGATCTTCTATAGATCAGTCAGGTTTCTGGCCTGTCGCTGAGAAACACGGAGTTTGAGCTCCCTCCAAAGATTCTCTATTGGGTTTAGGTCTGGAGACTGGCTAGGCCACACCAGAACCTTGATATGCTTCTTACAGAGCCACTCCTTGGTTACCCTGGCTGTGTGCTTCGGGTCATTGTCACGTTGGAAGACCCAGCCTCGACCCATCTTTAATGCTCTAATTGAGGGAAGGAGGTTGTTCTGGTCATCCTCTCCTTAATACAGTGCAGTCGCCCTGTCCCATGTGCAGAAAAACACCCCCAAAGCATGATGCTACCACCCCCATGCTTCACAGTAGGGATGGTGTTCTTGGGATGATACTCATCAGTCTTCTTCTTTCAAACACGTTTAGTGAAATTATGACCCAAAAGTTCTATTTTGGTCTCATCTGACCACATGACTTTCTCCCATGACTCCTCTTGATCATGCTATGCATGATTTTAAACCATGACGTCTTAGTATATTACCAACAGTAACCTTGGAAACGGTGGTCCCAGCTCTTTTCAGGTCATTGACCAGCTCCTCCCGTGTAGTTCTGGGCTGATTTCTCACCTTCCTTAGGATCATTGAGACCCCACGAGGTGAGATCTTGCATGGAGCCCCAGTCCGAGGGAGATTGACAGTCATGTTTAGCTTCTTCCATTTTCTAATGATTGCTCCAACAGTGGACCTTTTTTCACCAAGCTGCTTGGCAATTTCCCCGTAGCCCTTTCCAGCCTTGTGGAGGTGTACAATTTTGTCTCTAGTGTCTTTGGACAGCTCTTTGGTCTTGGCCATGTTAGTAGTTACTTACTGATTGTATGGGGTGGACAGGTGTCTTTATGCAGCTAACGACCTCAAACAGGTGCATCTAATTTGAGATAATAAATGTAGTGGAGGTGGACATTTTAAAGGCAGACTAACAGGTCTTTGAGGGTCAGAATTCTAGCTGATAGACAGGTGTTCAAATACTTATTTGCAGCTGTATCATACAAATAAATAGTTAGAAAATCATATATTGTGATTTCTGAATTTTTTTTTTTTAGATTATGTCTCTCACAGTGGACATGCACCTACGATGACAATTTCAGACCCCTCCATGATTTCTAAGTGGGAGAACTTGCAAAATAGCAGGGTGTTCAAATACTAATTTTGCTCACTGTGTGTATATATATATATATATATATATATATATATATATATATATATATATATATATATATATATATATATATATATATATATATAAACTGAAATAAGAATAAAGTTTAAAGCATGTCAAAACAAAAGGATCCCAAAAGACATCATACTTCTATTATAGCATGCAGCCAAAACACGAAGGCCAAGAATTTGCTTTGACATCAGGATTGCAGATGCTGAAGTGCTGCATGTCTCAGTTTTAAATTCTAATATCTCTTTTTATCCTAAAACATTTTTTTTTCATCCTCTCGTTCTATTTCTCTGAAGTGTTTCCACAGGAAGTGTTTGTGATAAAGTGGATAGCCAAAAATAAAATAAATAAAAATCTCAGTCTGCATTAAATCATTACATTAAACATTCAGGAGATTGAACATTAGAGCATTCAACTGCCCTATGATTGAGCTTGAGTAGTGATTCAAAAATATGAAGCAGACGGCTCTAAAAGACTAGCATGCTAGCCCCTTTCCGCAAAGTGTATGGGGTAATCAGGGGGTAATTTGCTGTACTGTGATATACACTATATGAATAAACATTTGTAGACGGCTGACCATAAGATTTATATGTGCTATTCAACATCTAGTCCCTATTTGCTGTCATAATAACCTCCACTCTCCTGGAAAGATGTTCCACTAGGTTTTGGAGTGCAATCGTAGATATTTGTGCTCATTCAGCCACCATAAAAGTGTAGTCAGCTACTGATATAGAGTGAAAAGGTCAGGGGTGCAGTCAGCATTTCAGTTCATCCCAAAGGTGTTGAGGTTAGAGCTCTATAGCAGGCCACTCAAGCTCTTCCACTCCAACCCATGTAAAAGAATATCTTCATAGAGCAAGCTTTGTGCACAGGGGCACTGTCATGCTGTAACAGGTTTTAATGTTCACAGTATTCAAATTTAATGCTATCACTTCCAAAGGGGGTCCTGTACAATTTAGTTTTCCACATGAGTGTATATTCTCTTTACAATTGTGTATATTCTCTAAGTAACGTGGCTATAAACTCTAAGCCCTAATGTAGATCACTAGCTGTTTGATGGAGCAGTAAGAGCTCCATGCTCTGTTGTTCATTAGAATACTGTGAAATTGATTCTATGTTTGTTAGCTAATGGTAATCTTGCTAGTATAGTAACTCATTTTGTGAAATGTGATGCTGATTGGATATTATTTGCTAAGCAAAACAAAAGCCTGTCCTTTTAGCACAAATAAATGATCCGCTGATTTGATTAGCAGGAATCGGAGTGGGCCAGGATTTAGCAGTGGAAGAAAAGCAGTGTGGACATGGGGGTTGCACAATTGTTTATTTCCTTTTATTAGATTGTAACTAATTGGGAAATCAGTACTATTAGGAAAGAGCAGATTAACCATGATATCAGATGCTGTTGGTAAATCTATATATTTACAAAAACCGTGTATGTCAAATTAAAAGAAGCAGGTTTTTAGTGGATATTCAAATATAACTAATGAGCTGTTTTTGATTATTGTTAAATAGCCTACCTTTTTTATGTGACTGGACCCAGTGAGTCACAAAACAACCAGAGCATCTCAATAAGCAAGCACGTATTACTGCCTTTAGTCACGGCATCACATTGAATTCTGGTTCAGTAATGGCCTATTCAGATAGTCTGCCCACGACTTATACATAAGTTGCAAGGCCTAAATTATGGCCTGAAATTGTACTTCCTACCCATTTTTCCACTTTGATTCTCACTCAAGTGTCTGTGTAGGTTTCCAATAGTCTGTGTCATTTTTATTTCATTGTATAAAACTAGTATGTAACTATGCGATTATAGCAATCTTCTACGATTATCACACATTATTACCCGTCACATGGGATGACAAGATCCCATTAAAATTTCTGTCGAATTTTATAACAGACTCTGTGAAAACGTCTTCGAGAGAACTGTGATTGGAGAAAAAAGTATTGGAATCAGATACATTCCTCAACGTGAGCTTGAGGTTATAATGTTTCATTGTCTATTAGCATGTTTCTTCTACATTTCACCCCAGATATTACTGTCTTATTACTGTAGCTGTACTGAGTTTTGTGTGATCCAGCACCCTCCTGCTATTACTTGCTTTCAGACGAGCATCAAAGCAGATTCCGAGTAAGATCACGCTCTGATTTCAATAAAAAACTTCTCACTGCCAGACCTTTGTCGCCAACTGTCTTTAATTGCAGATGCACTGAATCAGATGCAGCTTTAAGTGTCAAATTAAACCTTTCAAGCCTGACAATCTCAACTCGCCAGCAAAGGATTCTTTTATGAGGTACGGCCAGAATCTGGCCAGAAGTAAAAAAAAGCAGGGGTGCCCAATACGTCAATCGCGATCTACCGGTCGATCTCAAAGGTAGTGTGGGTAGATCGCATGACATTTAAAAAATAGATATTTATTTATTTTTATGGTCATTTTATATGTAGCTCGCATGCTGAAAAAGTGTGTGCACCCCTAGTCTAAAGCAAATCTATTAAAATAAAAGACAACTGTGGACAATTAAAAAAAATTTAGATTTTAATTGCAAAATATATGTTTTTGATGCATATAGCATTTTGAAAGATTTGAAAATATATGAAAATATACAGACAATGATGCATGTATAATAACAACATAACTCTAATTGTCTTAATATACTATAACTCGCGTAATAAGATTAGTTTTTATTAATATCATGTATGTTTGACATGTTTGACACATTTTGTAGCAGAGGGTCCCTGCCCCATGTCTCTATCACCTAAGGGGTCCTTGACCTGAAAAACTTTTAGCAGGTGCAGGAATGTCAAGTTCTAAAAAAAGGTGTCAAGAAGAAGGTGAATAAGGTGCCAAATTCTTAAACCTTGACTTTGGTCTATGTCCATCTAAAGAAAAAGAGACATATACTGGGCAAAGAAGAAGGTTGATATGGAATTTTGTAATTTTCCAAAACAGATGGAAACAAACAGTTTGTCAGTAAAGTACGTTTCCATCTGTTCTGGAAAATTCATTAGTCTTTTGCGGGTAATTTTGCCTTGTCCTAAACACCTATACATTCTCATTTCCCACACCTCAGTGGAGCCAGATGCCTATAAGTGAAGAAACATCTTATATAAATATTAAACCACCATCCTATTCATTTTTTTCTAAATTCTTTGCACAGCCAGTAGTGGATGCTGTACAGCATTCTTTTACTTGAGAAAAGCACACATCCTCTGCTTAGATGCACTATTTGGCAAAGGTTTGTGGATACCTGACTCTAAGATTCATATGTGCTTTTTGAACATCCTATTCCACATTTGGCCCCTATTTTCTATTATAATAAACTCCACTCAACTTGCGGAGATTTGTGCTCATTCAGCTACAAGAGTGTTATTTGTAAGAATGGTCAGATCTCTTCATGAGGCCAGACCCCAAGGACTGCCATGCAACAAAACAATAAACTTTCCAATCAAAGAAAAGGATCTCTTTAATCTGAGAAGAGAAAGCCATTAGTTTAGCTGCCCTCTAACCCATCATTGAGCCCCCTGTTTCCCTCCTGGAGATATTGCTGGGTCATGGAAAGGTGACTTAGAAGTTCCTGGAATTGAAGCTACTATACTTGCATACTGTAATAGTTACATTTTAGGAATGTATACATTTTACCATTTCATGATTGGTATAATTTTAAAGGTCGCAGTTTAAAATATGATTAATATTTGGTTGAATGGCATCAAGGATGCAGATCAACGGCTCTGAGCCCTTTCCTGTTTTTAGTGATGATGGACAGATTGACGGACGAAGTCAGACAGGAGTCTCCATGGGTTATGATGTTTGCAGATGATATTGGGATTTGTGGTGAGAGTAGGGAGCAAGTTGAGAAGAGCCTGGAGAGCTGAAGGTACACGCTGGAGAGAAGGGGAATAAAAGTCAGTAGAAGTAAGACAGTGTACATGTGTGTGAATGAGAGGGAGGGCAGTGGAGGGGTGCGGTTGCAGGGAGCACAGTGGAGGAGTTCAGGTACCTGGGGTCAACTGTGCAAAGTAATGGAAAGTGTGTTAGAGAAGTGAAGAAAAGAGTGCAGGCAGGGTGGAGTGGGTGGAGAAGAGTGGCAGGAGTGATTTGTGATAGAAGAGTATCTGCGAGAGTGAAAGGGAAAGTTTATAGGACTGTGGTGAGACCTGAGACGTTGTATGGTTTAGAGACAGTGGCATTAAGTAAAAGACAGGAGATGGAGCTGAAGGTAGCAGAGCTGAAGATGTTGAGGTGTTTTTTGGGAGTGACGACGATGGACAGGATTAGAAATGAGTTTATTAGAGAGACACCGCATGTAGGACATTTTTGAGACGAGGTGAGGGAGGCACAAATGAGATAGTTTGGACATGTGCAGAGGAGGGACATGGGGTATATCGGTAGAAGAATGCTAAGGATGGAGCCGGTTTATGGATGTGGTGAGGGAAGACATGCAGGTAGTTGGTTTGAAAGAGGCAGATGTAGAGGACCAGGGGGTATGGAGACGGATGATCTGCTGTGGCAACCCCTAACCCCTAAGAAGAAGAAGAAGGTTTGGGGAAAATTCTGATCTAATGATGTGAGGGTTGTCCCGGAGAAGATTTTTATCAGGTGTTGGATTTTACTCTAGGTGGTATTTGGTTTTAGGTCACCTCCTGTCACAACAAAGGGTTTGCAAATCTTTTATTACTTTGATTTTACGAGTGTTTATGATGGTTTGGGTATTTGAGAAGATTTGGCAAAACACTCGGGGAAGCATTCTGTAGTCAGTATTTCCCACACAGTCTCTGGGTGTCTTTATTGCCAGGTACAGTGACTCTTTAACAATTTTTTTGTAAACTACATTGCTAAACTATTGGGTTTTATGCTGATTATGTTGTTTAACTTTCTTCTTTTATATCCGATTTTATGATTCCTGACTTAGACTGGACTAAGATTCGGACTGGCCAATTTGCCTCAGGCAAGACGGAATGCTTAGAATAATCTTTTAAAATTAGAGAAGAAATACAACCCATAAGGTGATCAGCTTAAATTAGATATATTCCAGATAAATCTTTAATAAAAATTCAGTCAGATTAGAGGTTAAAAACCAGCAACAAATGAATATAAATGTTAGTAATATTTTACAGCAGCACGAGAAAGACTAACACAAAGCATACCTTCACCCACGCCAGTAGATTCCATTGTTGGGCCATTGGGTGAGGTACTCTACACAGAAAAGTCAAGTACTTATGTACTGTAGAGTGAGGAGGCCTGGGGTGACGTTAGATTTTTAATTTCTGTTCAGTCCACTCAAGATCTGAATGCAGTTCACTTTCTGCACAGTGACACTGCCATCACATTTTATTCTTCAGAATCCAGAGACATCCTATACAATTGTGTGCCTTCAGTTTTGTGGTAACAGATTGGGGAAAAACCACATATGGTTGGAAAAGTCAGGTGTCCTAATACTTTTCTCCATATTTTGGCAAATATCTACTATATCCCTAACGGTTATGTTGCCAAGTGTAGAGAATGTAGAATTTGCTTACAAGTACTATTTTAACTGTGTATATATTATTATATTTCCCACACAATGGCCCTCATTGATGAACTGGATACAAATGACTTTATTTGCAATTTGTATGCAAAAGCATTTACTAAATAAATATTTTATATACAGATAGTCGTCGACTTACGACCTATGCAACCTACGACCATTCACGACCACAATCGCTAGCCGCGGCGTACGACAGTGCGTACCAGCTTCCGGCATCATTTCACAGTACTGTACATATAGCCTACTCAAATCGTGTTACGACTGATTTGTCGGTCCCAGTCGTGGTCGTAAGTCGACGACTACCTGTACAAATACAATCAAATGAAAATAGCTTGTTTATTTTAATTAGGCACAAAAATGAAATGGAAATTGTGTGAAACTGAGTTACTTTTAAAAAAATAAATAAATTATCAAAATCAAATTCACAAATTGAAGACCCCCAAGACTAAATACTAAAATTATAAAGAAAACCTAGGCTTAGGTATCATATTTCTAATGAAAAGACATCTGATACAAATTTGTGCCTCCACATACGGCTTGAAAAGGCAGGTTTTTAGGGAGAAAGTAAGGGAACTCTTACTTCACACAAACTCTCAGGAGACCCGTGGGGTTACGCTTGGGCTCTTGCACTGGGATCTCATTTAACATTTTATTTATTCGCTTCAAAAAAGTAAAGAACAGACTGTTTTTCTCCAGTGTAGTTGAGAAAAAGGTAAAGCTTTCCAAAATGAAAATTCTCTGATATGCATACATATAAAATGTACTTGTGTACAGTAACAAAGTAAAAAAAAAAATGCTTCTGTCCTTTCCACCGCTGAGCTTAGCAAGCAATGCTTAACTTCCAGCTGTGCAAACAAGGGGCTTACCAATTATGCTTTAGTCTAATCAGTATAACCTCTGCTCCCTATTTCCTTTGTCGTCTGGTTATTTCTCTATGTCCATCTTTCAGACTCTGTGGATTTACCAACCTCTTTACAGGGTTTAAATTAAAGGAGGCGTTCTGGCAGGTTAAAAAACTTAAAGTTTCCAGATGTTGCGTGCATATGTGCTCCTTATCACCATTTCTCACATTTTAGCCCAAATTTTCCCAGCATCCCATCAGATTATACAGGGATAGAAGAATGACTCTGTGCTCAGCGTAACACTCGCTGATAACTATGGAACTAATAATTTTCGCCAAAGTGAATTATAGATTATTTTAATCTGCGCACATTCATCAACTTGTCCCGGACGGAGCAAAGTTTAAGTGAGGCAGACGCTGCGTTTCTAATTGAGTTCTTGCACAATGACCTCTAAAAGATTTTCAATAGTGTCCCATACAATATAAATAAATATACAGTCGCATACAGAACCGTTCTTTAAGAGCACCGTAATAAAACTGTGCAGGACCTCGCTTTGCTCTCAGAACAGATTTTGTTTTTTAATAGCACAAATTTCATGAGATGGTGGGAAAAGATTTCTTTAGGATTCTGGTCAATGTTGACATCATGCATCATATACAGTAATTTCTGATTTTTTACATATAAGGACATGGTCCTGTTCTACCATGTCCCACAGGAGCTCTACCTGAAATCAGATCTGTTGACTGGCAACTGACACTGAACTCACTGAAGCATTTGGAGATGACTGGTGCTTTGTGCAGCGGTTTAAAGAGTACCTAAAAATCCTACTTGAGTAAACGTATAGATATTCATATAGATAGCTTACTGCAAAACGTACTTTATTACATGTCACCACTTCCAATATGACTTAAGTAAAAGTTTTAGAGCATCTGTTTTTAACAGTACTTGAGTATTTTACTCATATTGAACATAGGTTCAAAGGTGCACTAGTCCTCAACACCAAGACACATGTTATTAAAAAGCCAAAAACAGTTAATTTGTGAGATTATATTTCCTAAAAGACAAATCAAATTGTACACCACAACACTGCATTAACCAACACAACAGCCTCTTAAACATGCCAGAATGAAATGAGATCAAACAAGTCGGTCAAAACGAAGACAAAGTAGTAAACCAAAGAAAATTACAGGATCAGGTCACAAAGTAAAACAAGGACATATAAAATGGCGATGACGATATTGTCTCTTCTGCAGGATAAATAAGCCACGGCAGATAAAACAGCCGTGCAAAATGTAATTGGTAACGGTCATTGAAATTAAAATATATTGGATAAAAAGTACATAATGTAGTTAAGTGTAAAAATGAGCATCTTTGATTTAACTTTGATAGTAAAATTAGAAAGCCGAAAGAAGAAGAAGAAGAAGAAGAAGAAGAAGAAGAAGAAGAAGAAGAAGAAGAAGGAGAAGTACAATTAGAAAGCCAAAAAATTAACTACAGTAATGAAGTACATTTACTCAAACACTTTACATCACTGGCTTTGTGGTATAGTTCATCATCATTAAAATATAAGATGGCCAAACTGCATTTAAAAGATTTTTGATTGGTTTGGGGAATTATTGGCAAATTATTAAAAAGATTCCTGACCTTTACACCACCATCACCACCAGCAGAAGCCTGATACGAGTTAATACAAAGCAGGTTAAAGTAAAAGGATAAATGACAAATTCTGATCCTTCCATGTGCTTTCGAGCAGAAATCACTGTTTTTTTTCTCATAGTTAGTTGTCCATCTTTCTTAAACCTGTACTCAGTGACCTTATGCTTCATTCAAATTAATCGGAATACATTTGAAAACGCATCTTTTTCACTATGTTTTGGTCTTCCAGCCACGCTGATACAGCTTTTTAAAAACCTTCTCACCAAAATGTGTACATTTAAAATGCAATGAAAATGCCGTTTTGGTGTTATTGTGTGAAAACTCAAAGCAGGGATATCCAAAACCAATAATGTATTTTTAGTAATGTGACGCAGTCATATGATCCATTCACCACGAAACAAACAACTTTATAGATCTGGGTTACCTGCAGCAAACATCAACTTTTTATTTGTCCATTTTAAAAAACATACCTATCAATTTAAAGTGACAGAAAGTAAATAAATGCATGTGCAGTATAAGGATTCAAACATTTTTAGAACTGTTTTTCATTGTGAATAAGCAATTTGTGGAAAATGTTTCAGAAATCGTAGCCATATCAACAGAAACCATTGTAGCAGAAAAAGCAGGTTTCAGTCCAATAGCTGTAGCTTCAGATTCCTGCTTTTGGCTGGCAGGAATGATATCTGATGATATTGTAACTCATATCCCTCAAGGTTCCACATGTTAATCATTCTGAGATGCTTTTTTCCTAACCTCGGTTGTAAAGAGTTGTTTTTTGAGTTACCGTGTCCTTCCTGTCAGCATGATCAAGTCTGCCCAGTCTTCTCAGCGCGCTCTCATCAACATGCTGTTTCCACCCACAGGACTTCCTGCTGCGGGCTGCTGTTGTTTTTTTTTTACACAGTTCTGTCTAAACTCTAGAGATTGCTGTGAGACAACCAGGCCACAGTCACAGTCACTGAGATCACATTTTCTCACCATTCTGATATTTGATGTCAACAGTAACTGTATAGAGTACATTATTTACCTGCTATGTCTGCACTGCACAGCTAGAAAAGCATTTTCGCTTGTCGTTTCACTCCCATTTATAGTATACAGTAAATGGTATTTAGGATCTAGAAAGTATTTAAAGTTGTTTCATTTCATATCAATTTTATTTACTAGAAACCGTAAACACACCAGGTGGAAATGGAAGCATTGGTTTAATAAAACCACTAAACACTAAGTGCAGTTATTTTAGCAATTTGTTTTCAGACATATATTTTAGCACCACCCCCCAAGCGAGTAAATAATTTACTACTCGTACTCTGAATATTTTTATTAAAGCCGGGATTCATAATAGCCGTGTCATTGAAATAAAGCTGAACAAATCTTTACTATTTACAATTCTAATATCTATAGTTATCCCGGCGTGCACTCGACATCTGTGCATTCAGGGTGCTATTGTCAAAATGCCATCATTCACGTTCGAGCTGTGCCTTTTATATTCCACTAATAATTAATTGTTTAAAAATCCTTTGGATAGCTAGAAGTGAGGCAATTAGCACATATATCCTAGCACTTTATAGCTCAATCTGTGATATGTCCATAAAGTATAAGAAATCGTTGGGTTTATACGAGCGCTGGACAACAGCAATTTGTGTGCATTGCTTGAACAAACTCTATTACCTTGCTTTTGATGGAATTCAACTCCAAATCAATCGCTTCAGATTTGTATAAGATTGTTCAATCCAGCCTTCCATATATTGCTTAGCGTCTATAAATAGCCAATTCTATAGAGTGCACACACAAGTGGCACAAACAAGCTGTTTAAAAACAGAAAGGGCAAAAAGATTTGAAATACAAGAGTGGTGGAATAAAAGTAAAAATAGGGGAAAAAAATGGTAAGACTGCACTACACTATCTTGGACAGATAATCTATTAAGACCTTCACAAGCATCATCATAGTGATGTATTATACTGCATATACTTTAAAAAAATCACATTTTAACATTTATTTTGAAACATATATACACATTTTCATTAATCTAGTATTACCTTTTAGAATATTAAAATGAATATATGCATTATATATATATATATATATATATATATATATATATATATATATATATATATATATATATATATATATATATATATATATATATATATACTTATATATAAGCCCATATATGAGATTATTGAATACCCTATATTATAAGCCATGTGTTCTCAGTTTAAGCATTTATTTAAAAGAAGTTAAATTATATGCCACTAAGAATAAAAAACTACAAAGCTTGCACTGAGGAACAATGCCAAGGTTTAATTATCTAATATTTGGTTTATTGTTGACACAGTACAAAGAAATACTGTCAAGTCAAGTCAAGAAACTGTATAAAAACAGCTGACCTTTCCAGCCATAAGTGGTTCTTCCCCAATCTGTTACCACAAAATCAGAGACACACACCTGGATAGGATGTCTTGGATGCTTTATCATAAAATGTTCCCTTTACTTGGGTCAACTAGGAGTCTCAAAACTGTTCCAACATGATAATGCATTGTAAACAAAGCCAGCTCCATGAAGATGTGCTTTACATGGGGTGAAGTGGAAGATCTGAAGTGCTATAGATCTCTGACCTCAACCCTTTTGAGCACAGTGAATTGGAATGAATTGGAACACTCACTGCACCTCAGGTCTCCTCACCCTACACCAATACCTGACTTTACTAACACCCTTGTGGCTGAATGAACATAAATATACACAAGCACACTCCAAAATCTAGTGGAACATCTTCCCAGGAGAGTGGATATTATTGTAATAGCAAATGCAGGCTTAATGTGGAAAGGGGATTTTCATAATGCAAAAATGAATCCTTATGGTCAGGTGTCCACAATCTATCTGTCCTTATAGTGTATTTGTAAGATGTACAGTTCCCCCCTTTCAACCTATTTCTAGTGTAGTGATAAACTATTTCTAGTCATAGTATATAGTATTTATGTATAGTATATAGTACATAGTATACTGTATAATACATCGTTTCTATAAAGAATTTAAAATAATGTTATACAATTATAAGCATATACTACACATTTCCATTTTTTTTTTAACAAATTAGCAGACATTTTTAGAATTCTGATTTCTCTTTACTATAATAGGGTACTGGGTGTAGCTTAATGAGGAAATTTTTTTTTATGAATGATCGTAGTATCAGGCAGCAACAAAACAAAGGGGGTCAAAAATAGGACCATTATGACCGGTAAAGTAAATAACACTGATTGTCTCTTCATCACAGCACCTGTTAGTGGGTGGGATATATTAGGCAGCAAGTGAACATTTAATTAAAATGTTGATGTGTTAGAAGCAGGAAAAATGGGCAGGCGTAAGGATTTGAGCGAGTTTGACAAAGGCCGAATTGTGATGTTTAGACGACTAAGCCTAAAACTGCAGCTCTTGTGGGTTTTTAAAGGTCTGCAGTGGTCAGTATCCATCAAAAGAGGTCGAAAGAAGAAACAGTGTGGAACCCGCCGACAGGGTCATGGGCGGACGAGGCTCACTGATGCACGTGGGGAGCGAAGGCTGGGCCGTGTGGTCCGATCCAACAAATAAGCTGCTGTAGCTCAAACTGCTGAAGAAGTTAATGCTGTTAATGCTTAATGTTTCAGGACTGTGTTGGTTGCAAAAACACACACACACACACACACACACACACACACACACACACACACACACACACACACACACACACACACACACATTTTTCTGTTACACATTTTCTGCTCTACAAGCACATACTGTACACAGAGACAATAATCCAAACTGAAGATAAAAAAAATAGGAGCCAGGGGTGTAGTGAACACTTATGCAGGGCATAATATATCATGCCAATTTTGATTAATGTAAGGCCTCCTCTTTTTTTCTTTATGATGAGGGTACTAAAAAGAAAATCAAGTTATATTCAAGTGCAAGAACATTACTTTCCTGCAAAACACTTTTTCTTCCAGACTTTAGAAGCTGAAGGTCTAATTTTACCACTTCAATTTTCACGTAGCAGCGCAAGCTACCATGTGGGTGGACTGAAGTGGTCATGAGTAGTCAACACCTATCACATTTGCTTTCACAGTGATGTAGACTGGGAGAGTCTGTCTTAGCTACAGGGTGCAAGAAATGCTAATAATACTGCACAGGTTTTTGGAAGCCATTTGGGACACATGCACATGCGTACATGCAATATGGTGACTAATCCACAATTGTAAGATATCTACTCCTTAGTGAGTGCTGTGAGAAGGACAGTTGGTAAAAAAAATTTAAAAAAGGAAAACCCATGAAGTATGTTTATTCTGAAATATACAGTATAGGATTGGTTTGGGGTTTCTGTAGTTAGAATATTGTTTGATAGGAAAGAAAAATCAAACATACCGTGATACTCGTACTGACAATAGTCACGTTTATCTATTAGCTCTGAAAAAAAAGAAAAAGAAAAACAGAGCAAGAGCTTCTTGCCTCACTCACCACTTTTGAGTGACATTCAGTGCCATTTTAATGAGAAATCCAACAGAGAAGCATTGGAGCTGCGTAAATTCTCACCAGTGCCGCGACCAGCAGGCCATCAAACAGCATTCGGGGTAAAAATAGACAAACTTGTTGAGAAAATAAGTTTATTCAACTCACCATAAAATATATCCTTTGCAGCATATTAATTATAAATATTGATATTTTGGGTCTGATTTTCCTTTACATCTTTACTACAAGCTTCCAGTTCAAGTTCATTGTACTGGTACCACAATCCCTCCAGATCTCCTTGCTACATATTCCCTCACCTGTTTGAAGATGGTGTACAGGAGCTGAAGGCTCATGCAGCTGTACCATCTGGCTCAATCGAAGCTTATGCTAGTGTCGAGCCGAATCAGCCAAGAGACGTGGGAGGCAGAAGAGTGTGTCCGCAAGATAAATGAAAGAAAACATTCCTGAAGATGAGAGCAGAAGCTGTCGGAATTCTGAGCCAGGCTGGGACTTATGATCCCCCATGCTCCCTATCAGCCCGGGATTCTGCATTCGGATTTGAAGTGGCTCTGTAGTGCTAATTAATGCTGGCCCATTTCAGGGGCAACCTCTGATTGAGACCCAGCTGAGAGAGAAGAGACGCTCCGTAATGCCAAGATCCTTTTAGTCTACCATTGAGAGTCTAATTGTGTCAAGGGCCGCAACCTGGGGTGCATGCGAGAAATAAGGGAGAAAGAAAGAGACTAGAACAAGGCATGTGAATGGATTAGTGTTAAAACAGTGACTGAAATGAGTTGAAGAAGGAGACTGTGAGAGACAATAGACGAGTGAAAATCTGATACAAAGTAAAGAATTTCTTCACTTACAAACTTGAACCATCCCCAGGACACACCCTCTTCTAAGACTACTGCGGCCATTTAGGAAATTTCTCCGGGAAGAGACGTTTTTTGCTCACTTGACCCTTTAAGCTACAAGTCATCACTCTGCAGGGTTAATGCCTGCCGGTTTCTTCTATTGAAAGCGTCTGGGTGTCTATATGACAAACTCAGAAATCTCTCGACAGGTCTGCCAAATATGTTCTATTCATTTACAGCCTGATGCCTGTTTCATTTCTAGCTAAATAGATATCACTAGAAGTGGAGTGAGCTACACTAAAATCATTCACGACTGAAAAGATTCAGGTGACAGAATGACCAATTTGGGTTGGGCTTTGGCAGAGAAGCATCTGTTATTGTGAGTGATGTGTGAGAATATTTTTTGGAACCATCTGCTGAAACACACTTGGTCTTATGGCTAAAGCATCTAAAAGAACTTAATTTTGGCAAGAATATCTTTCCTTGCCTGCTGTTTTAGATACAGAAGATATACAAGCTACATACAGAATGCTTAATGGAAAATTTAAGGTCAAAATATGCATGTTGGGTACAAAAGCAAAAAAAAAAAAAAAAAGCTTTTGCATTAGGAGTGAAGTTTTCAGCAAGTAGATGTTAATTTAACGTTCAGCATGGAGACATTGATATATATAAAGTATAAGAAACTAAATAAAAAAAAAATAATAATAATAAAAAAAAATATATATATATATATATATATATATATATATATATATATATATATATATATATATATATAAATGAATTAAAATATACATTTTTCTCTCTTATTAACTTTAAAACAACAAGAAACTAGGACATGAAATTCATGAAATTCTAAATTTAATCATTTGGTTTTGCTTTGGCATTTCACAATGATATAAGAAGAATAAAAGACTGCAAAGTGTGGTAACATAGTAGATAGTTTTTTAGACAGCACTTCCAATTCCAATCATTATTATTTGATGCAAAAAATCATGATGTTTTTAATCTATTTTCTAAACAAAAAGTGTTTCAACTATAATACAGTGTCTGTTTCATCTAATCCTACTGTATATTAAGTTTTTTACCTTAGTGTTGCACTGCTGTTGAGAATTCATACCTGACCAGTCGAAGTAGTACAGTAAGCCTGGTGACGAGCTTTGACGTAACAGCTGCATCCAGTGCTTAATTAGTATCCTATGTTTGGTGTGGGCAACATGCTGTTTAAACAGACACTCTTTTTATCTCTCATAGACAAGAAAGTTCTATAAAATTGTTGCTTGCTTGGATCTTTAAGTGTTTTATTTGCGTTATGTTTTGCACATTGTTAATTCCTACAGGTTGCACTGCATTGGTTTATGCTCTAAATATGAAATTACTACAAACTATCGGTTTAATCCAGCACGTGCAGCACAGCAAAAATAGACTCGTGCTGCATTGCGAAACTCGAACCTGTGAATGTGGGCATGGAAAAAAACTATACTGTACAATGCATACTCACTGCGAATGGAGAATGTGTGAACCTGGCATTTGGCCTGAGGTGTACTAGTTTTTTTTTTTTTTTTAGCATTTGGACTATTTAAACTATGCTCATATGTCAAATTAATTCTGAACCTTTCCCAAACCAGCTCTAAAAAACTTTTCCAGATGGGTTATTAAAATCTTTAATAATAGCAGATGTGGGTACTAATATAAAAGTCTAACTGTAAAAACAACAATCTTAAATATTGTGCTGAAAATTGGTATACATTTCTTGTATTGGTTAACCATGCGCTGCATCTGTCATCGCTACACTACATAACTAATAAACAGGTGTTTATTTTTAACAGGGTTGACAGATTGTCTTGTTTCACAAGTTGGGATACTGTTCATTGATTAAGGAGGGATGCAAGTAGCAAGAATCTAATAAGGTTAAACTCATTCAAGTTTGCTTTTTATTCTGTAATAATAAATGCTTTAAACAGGAAGGAATTGACTTTGCTGTGACCATAAGCTTTTATTAATTCCAGGTTGTAATCAAGTTACAATGATAATCTAAAAAAAATATACAAACACTCTTCAACGATCCTCAGAGGCCTAGCAGAGGAGAGAAAAAATACTACCATATTTCACAAGTTAAAAAAAATTAAGAAAGAAAATGGCTGAGTGAGGTGGAGGTCATGTGACAACATTTATGATGAGGATGATAAATTATTTGAATTTACTAAATTTTTTCTTACACAAATCTTGCTGCAGTATTTTTTCAGATAGAACGTATCCATTTTAGCTGAAAAGTGTTGAAAATCCCAACCAATAGGAATCACGTCCACTTTCATTTTGTACTTTCATTTTGGGCTGTGAGCGAAACAGGTTTTTGATCACTCCTTCTCGACACACTGGTCAGCATGGAGGGGGCATCCTGCCAATTAATTACAGAGATTTCTACAATGTAGAATCGATAGCAGAGCAAGAGTAAAGGCAAGCTATATCTAAATGATCATTTAGCGATGATTTAGCATGTTATATGAGCAAAGGTATTGGGTAACACAGAATTAGAGGCAGGCAACTGTATAGGGTGCCTCTGGATGTGGTAGCAATAAAGTTTCTCTTCACTTGAATTAGGAGACTCAAACCTGTTCCAGCTTGACAAAGTCTCTGTACAAAAAACTCTTACTACATCACCCTACATAAATACCTGACTTTACTAACACCCTTCTTGCTGAATAATCACAATTCTTCACAAGCACACTCTATAATTTAGTGGAACATCCCAGAAGAGTGGAGGTTATAGTAACAGCAAGTGATAATTAAATGTGGAATGGAATGTGTTAAAAAAAAAACGAATCTTATGGTCATTTGTCAACAAACATTTGTCCATATAGTGCCTGCAAATCTGATTAAGAGTGTGTACGATTGGAGCTGCACATTTCTCATCGCTAGCTTTCCCAGTGTAGCTAGCCCATCTTTACACTATACACACAAGTCAATGCTAACAGTTAGGTCTTCTCTATGAAAAGGGCAGCAGCTCTTCACACTGAACACTGCACATTCTCTGTCATATTTGTGAGCGTGTAAGTTTGAGGCAGGATGAGACCCCATGTGCGATCCTGAAAAGGTCACACTACAGGAACACACATGGGAGTCAGTGTGGAAGCGCAGTGACAGCTTTGCTCGGACATGCACACACATACATGCAAATACACGCTGCATTCATACAACTCACGCAAATGTATACACGTGTTTCTGTACTCCACACCCTCAAATCAATAATTTGAATTACTGTAGTATGCTTTTTACTCTCTGTCTGTCTAATTAGCTAGCTAGCTAGCTATCTCATACAACACCATATAGCTAACTTATGTCATTGCTATCATGATATATGGTTTAAGATAATGAATCATTATTATAGAAAATAACCCAGTGTTTTAGTGCACTTGTGTAAGCAGGAGCAACTGCACCATAATTCCACGAGACTGTTTTACTGCTGGAGTCCAAAGAGCCGAGATGATCGAATATTAACTTTTTTGGTCACAAAACCTGAGGCGGGTATTAAAAAGTAAACTGCCTGCTCGCTGTTCAGGTGACGGATCTGTCAGTGTGTGTAAGTTACATAAGGATAACTTTACACAAGAACATAAACCCAGGGAAAAATCTCCCGTGTGGGATGAAGACAAGAAGGAAGATATACTGGGTAAAAAAACAAACAAACATGCTCTAGCATGCGATGGAGGGAAGCAAAGAAAAATGAAGGATCTGTTGTGTGAAGTAGGGCAGAATATGACGATTATTGGATAAAAATGCAAATGTACACAAGCGATTACTTTACAAAAACTTGGAAATCAGTAATATGTGAAAGTAGGATATGTCTATATTATTCCTCTTCTATAGTGGAGTTGTATATTTTAGTGAATTCAATGATATCTCATACTGCGATATATCACACTGTTTTGTTTGTTCATTAAACTCAAACTGTTTTCCGTGATCAGCAAAGGATAAAAAAAATCTTTATTGATGCACAACACAACATAAAGCTAATCTATACTCAGTAATGACCTTTGCATCATCCTGTGGTGTAACAAGATAAAACAACTTTGCTGCATTGCATTGAGTCCTGTGTAGCCTTTTCCATGCCTACTGTGTTTTTTCTTGTCCAACAAGACACACATCTCCTCATTACAATACATGATAGACCTTGCAAAGTGGTGGAACCTCCTTACCAGCTGCCAATCAGTGAAATTAGAAAACTTAAACATTTCTGTGGCAGTTGGAATGGCTTTGAGCCTGCAGCAGGTGTCATTCTTTTGCTAATATTGTGAGTACATACTGTATATAGACACTTTTCTGCTATAGGTGCTTTTTAATCAAACTGTTACTACGAAGTTTGAGGTACACAATTGTATAGGATGTCTTTGGGTGTGGCAGGATGGGGCAAAGGTATTGGGACACCCGACTTTCCCAGCCATATGTGGTTCTTCTCTAAAATATTGACACAAAATTGCAGGCACACACTTGTATAGGATGCCGATGGAGGCGGGAGCCTTATATTTTTCTTGCATTTGAAATACGAGACCCAAACCTGTTCCAGGATGACAATGCCGCTGTGCACAAAGCTCCATGAAGATATGGTGTACATGGGTTCTAGTGGAAGATCTTGACTAGCCTGCTATAGAGCTCTGCCCTCAAGCCTATGTTAACACTGCCTGCACCCCAGGTCTCCTCACCCTAAATCTGACTTTAATAAAAAATAATCCTGACAATTTACTAAAGCCCTTGTGGCTGAATAAGAAAAATCTCTACAAGCACACTCCAAAATCTAGCTATCTTCCCAGAAGTGTAAAGGATATTATAACAGCAAATGAGGATTAAAGGTATAATGGGATGTTGAAAAAACACTTACCAAACCTATAGTCAGGTGTCTACATTAAGTCTGCAAACTTTTATTTATGCAGTGTACATGTACGTTTAAGGTTAGATTTCCAACAGGATAAAGCTAATTAACCACAGTGACATTTTTCTTTGTTGTTTTTTTTTTAAAAAACGATTTTGCTTATTTCTGGTGCTGCAATTTTACATTACCAAAGCACAGCATTTTTTCGGTTGCTAATTTCATTTCCTATGTGTAATCATATGCAGAAAACATTGCAATACAATGTAATTACATTTTAAAGCCTGCACTCTTTTTTAAAGGACTGCATTTGTTTTACAGCATGAGAATATTATAGTCTTCCTGTGCTTCTGATAAAAGCAAAAACAGTGGTGTGGAAGAAACGGCGCTGCGTATTTCAGAGAGAAAGATAGAGGTCCCATTACACAAGTGCAATTTCCACTTTGTGAATAGTTTCATTCAGTGCCCACAATATCCGATGATGAACTGGAGTGGAGAGCAATAGAGTGTAAATTACCTCATGGAAACGCTTTTATTTGAATATATTAGGTGACGATGAGTGCACTATTCTTCCACTCTGCTTTGTGATTGTCTGCGCGAGCTGCGAGAGTATATCTTGACAGAAAGTCTGGCATAAGAGAACATTTCAGGACTTTTTTTTTTCAGGAGCTTTTTATGCTCTCATACGGTGACGCCTTGAATTATCATATACCGTTTACCAAATAAATGTTCAATCCTTAGATTGTCACACGTGTCATTCATAGGCTTTTGAACAAGTTCTTAGCTTTACATATAGCTTCACAGTCCTCCAATCTAAAAGGATTTGGATAGTATTATGTGCCATATTAATAAAAAGCAGTTGGAATGCAACCGATCATGTGCATATACAGGATACTGACGTTCACTTGATTTCTCATTAGGCTGTTATATGTCTATTCAGACTTTAATAGATTATGAAGAGTTTTTATAACCCCTGATTTTACATGAAAAAAAACATTCACAAGCCAAGTTTTGCCTGCATGGAAAAGAATCCTCCACCTCCATATACAGCTTATACATTTTGCATCAGTAGTTTCTGTTTGAAAGTAATGAGCAGGAGCAGGTATCAGAAATAAATCAGAAAAATATGCAGAGTTTTTTAGAGTGGTATAGCAAAAATTGGAATACTGCTAGGAAAGAAGGACAAAAAACAATATTTTTGATTATTAAACGATATATAAATTATTAAAATATAAATCAAGTTTATAAAGCAGCACATTATGTAACATCATGTGGATGCAGGTCAAGAGCATCAGTTGATTTTATATTGAACATCAGAATGAGGAAAAAATATGGTTGATGGTGCCAGATGGGCTGGTTTAAGTATTTTAGAAATAGCTGAACCCCTGGGATTTTCGCACGCAATTGTCTTGAGAGTTTATGTCAAATAATACAAAAAATGCAAGCCAACAAACAAACCATCTGTCTACACCTTGTTGATAAAAGGGGTTTGAGGAGGTTGAAACATTAAAACAGTTGGAGTTCAGGCTTATTGAAGGTTCCAGGAGGGCTACAGTAACTCTTTACAATATACAGTGAGGAAAATAAGTATTTAAACACCCTGCTATTTTGCAAGTTCTCCCACTTAGAAATCATGGAGGGGTCTGAAATTGTCATCGTAGGTGCATGTCCACTGTGAGAGACAAAATCTAAAAAAAAAAATCCAGAAATCACAATGTATGATTTTTAAAGTATTTATTATTTATTATTAACTATTATTAACTATTTAACTGCAGTGTTCAAATACTTATTTTCCTCACTGTATATATATATATATATATATATATATATATATATATATATATATATATATATATATATATATATATATATACACACACACACTATATTTCTAAAAGTATTGGGTCACCTGGTCATAAGTACCGTATGTAATTTTTAGCATTGAATTCAACATTTATTTCCAATTTGCTCTTATAATGTCCTCCACTCTTCTGGGCAGATGTTCCACTAGATCTTTGGAGTGTGCTTATTAATATATTTGTGTTCATCAGCCACAAGGGTGTTACGAAAGGCAGGTACTGATGTAGGTGAGGAGACCTGGGGTGCAGTCAGCATTCCAATTCATCCCAAAGGTGTTCAGTAGGGATGAGATTAGAGCTCTATAGCAGGCAACTCAAGATCTTCCTCTCCAAAGCATGTAAACCAGATCTTCAAGGAGCTCACTTTGTGAACAGGGGCATCGCCATGCTGTTTTGGGTTTCCAAGTTCAAGTAAATGCAAAATTGTATTGTATCCCATCTAAAGACACCTTGTACAACTGAGTGCCTCCAGATTTGTGGTAAAAGTTTGGAAATGAACCACATATAGCAGGAAAGGTCAGGTGTCCCAATACTTTTGTATGTATGTATATGTATATGTATATGTATATGTATATGTATATATATATATATATATATATATATATATATATATATATATATATATATATATATATATATATATATATATTTAACATTTATTAATTAATTTGTTTGTTTGTTTATTTGCCATCACCAGACCATATCCCAGAGTGTAGGGTTATTTCAGCTGTCCTTGAAAACAACCTAAAGTTATTATGAAGTTTTACGAATGACAAATTTAAGGTAAGTTTCCTGTGCATTATATTGAAGTTAAAATCTGACTAAACCTTAGATTTCAAATGACAGCTACATACTACAGAAATTAAGAACATTAAAAACATGTGGCAGCATCCCTTATATAAAAGACAATCAAAATTGTAGGGAACAAAACTTTAACATTAAAACATTAAAATGGCTCATGACAAGAAAGATATAAAAATAAAACGTTAGATTACCTGTATGTGCTTTCTCAAATTTGATGGTGAATTCTTGAAAGCCAGCACTTTTTTACACCGATAATTTCGAACATCTCCCTTATATATGGAAATGGCTGTTGAGGAATCTCTTTGTTTTTATTTATTTTCACATCGGTGACTCCCTCTGAATTCACATTACATTCACATTACGTCTACATCTGATAACACCAGGAAATAATACACCAATGATATGGTGCAAAAGCAGCGCAATGAAGGGTTGATAGGCTGGAAACAGCGCTCAATGAGAAGAAGTAATACTAATAGTAATGAGGCTGGTTTGAAATGTAAGGAGTAGAAAGTACAAATAAAAGCTTTCTTTCGGCTTCTCCCATTAGGGGTCGCCACAGCGGATCATCTATATTCGTGATCCACATGTTCGATTTGGCACATGTTTTTATGCTGGATGCCCTTCTTATCGCAACCCTCCCCATTTATCCAGGCTTGGGACTGGCACTAAGAGTGCACTGGCTTGTGCAACCCTAATGGCTGGGGTTGGTTCCCTGACCCCTGACCGGGGATCGAACCTGGTCCAAGGCGGTGAGAGTGCCGAAGCCTAACCACTAGACCACCAGGAACCCGCAATGAGTAGAAAGTACAAATATTTGTGTAAAAATGTAATGAGTTAAAGTAAAAATTTGTCCAAAAAATAAATAGTGGAGTAAAGTACTGATACCAGAAAAATCTACTTAAGTAAAGTAACGAAGTATTTGTATTTCACCCACCTTTGAGAAGATTACATAGGTTCCATTCATCCAGGAACACACATCTAAAAGCCACACTAGGTACAGGTTCAAATGTACACTGGATAACTGAGGACTCGGAAAAATGTTTTTTTTTATTTTTTTTTTATTCAGTTCACTGTTGAGTTTGTGCATCATAGTGCTAGCAGACCTAACAAGGACAAAGTCAATATGATCACATTTCTCCCAGCTCTCATGTTTGATGTTAACAATCACTGAAGCTCTTGATGTGTACTGTATCTACATGATGGTTATGCATTGGGCTTTATGCATTGCTGTCACATGATTAGCTGATTGGTCAGTAGTCGTATACTGTTCTGGCCATCACAATATTAGGGTCGTGTAACACAAGGATAAGTGAGTGCAAGTTTAAATAGACTATTTTAAGTACAAATAAAACATCAACAACAACAAAACAAAATATGTGAACAAAACCCATGAAGCAACAACAACTATGAAAAGTTAAATGTAAAACAAGGCAGGCATTAAAAGGTGAAGCTATATATAAGTGCTAATTAATAGCAGATGTGAACCAGAATTAGAGTTTTGTGGTCTGATGGCTAATGTAATTCATACTCCAAAATCTTGACAATTGATGTTTAAGCATTATACTTTACAAGTATAATGCACTTTTTTTTAATAAAGAAAATCTTTTTATAATGCTGACCAAATAAGTTTTTTTTTTTTTTATTTCATAGGAATAACCTATATAAAAAGAAATAAAAATATCTTATTGAAATTAATTCAATTAGAAGGAAGATCCTGACACAGTACTTTAAAATGTGAGCTTTTTGAAATTAAGTATGAACTTACTAACACATAATATGGGTTTGCTTTCCCTGCCTGAATCAATTTTTAGCAAATCAAACAATTTTAATGTATTAAATGCAGCAAAATAAACACTGAATTGCATGGGAATATTTGTGTCAGTGAATGAAATGGAAACATTTTTATCCTTTGACACTGGGCATGTGTCTCCTTTCATATTCACAAAGCATGATATCAAACAACAAAACCTATAAACTACACATATTTTTTATTATACCAATCTGTAAAACTGTGTTTGTGTGTGTGTGTGTGTGTACATACGTGTGTGCTTGCGTTAAACCAGCATTAACGGTCGCGGCTCCAGAATGCAACCTTATCTTTTCATAAAACTCACAAGCTGTTCTCTTGTATATTACGCCTTGCATTCATTATGGTCTTTTTTCCAGCTCCTCCTTTTATTTCTAAATGTGTGGTAATGTCTGCATGAACAGTCCTTATTTTCCACAGGACAACCACGCATCATAAATTGCTCCTTTTTTTCTAAAATAAAAAGCCATCCATTTGCCATCTGCACTGAGTGCTGAAATTAAAGCTGAGACTGGATGAAAACGTCACGCTTTGCTAACACCTGAGTTTCAGTTTTGAACATATAACAGTATCTGTTTACCATTTGCTATTTTGTATAATGAACAGTTATATAGCTATAGTGAAGGGTGTAGATATTAGCACAAACTTGGTGTTCTAATTTTCTTTCTCATCACTTCAAACTACCAATCATCATAAACTGTATGGTCATGATAATCGATTTAATATACAGTGAGGAAAATAAGTATTTGAACACCCTGCTATTTTGCAAGTTCTCCCACTTAGAAATCATGGAGGGGTCTGAAATTGTCATTGTAGGTGCATGTCCACTGTGAGAGACATAATCTAAAAAAAAAAAATCCAGAAATCACAATATATGATTTTTTAACTATTTATTTGTATGAAACAGCTGCAAATAAGTATTTGAACACCTGAGAAAGTCAATGTTAATATTTGGTACAGTAGCCTTTGTTTGCAATTACAGAGGTCAAACGTTTCCTGTAGTTTTTCACCAGGTTTGCACACACTGCAGGAGGGATTTTGGCCCACTCCTCCACACAGATCTTCTCTAGATCAGTCAGGTTTCTGGCCTGTCGCTGAGAAACACGGAGTTTGAGCTCCCTCCAAAGATTCTCTATTGGGTTTAGGTCTGGAGACTGGCTAGGCCACGCCAGAACCTTGATATGCTTCTTACAGAGCCACTCCTTGGTTATCCTGGCTGTGTGCTTCGGGTCATTGTCATGTTGGAAGACCCAGCCTCGACCCATCTTTAATGCTCTAACTGAGGGAAGGAGGTTGTTCCCCCAAATCTCGCAATACATGGCCCCGGTCATCCTCTCCTTAATACAGTGCAGTCGCCCTGTCCCATGTGCAGCCAAAGCATGATGCTACCACCTCCATGCTTCACAGTAGGGATGGTGTTCTTGGGATGGTACTCATCATTCTTCTTTCAAACACGTTTAGTGGAATTATGACCCAAAAGTTCTATTTTGGTCTCATCTGACCACATGACTTTCTCCCATGTCTCCTCTGGATCATCCAAATGGTCATTGGCAAACTTAAGACGTGCCTGGACATGTGCTGGTTTAAGCAGGGGAACCTTCCGTGCCATGCATGATTTCAAACCATGACGTCTTAGTGTATTACCAACAGTAACCTTGGAAACGGTGGTCCCAGCTCTTTTCAGGTCATTGACCAGCTCCTCCCGTGTAGTTCTGGGCTGATTTCTCTCCTTCCTTAGGATCATTGCGACCCCACGAGGTGAGATCTTGCATGGAGCCCCAGTCCGATTGACAGTCATGTTTAGCTTTTTCCATTTTCTAATGATTGCTCCAACAGTGGATCTTTTTTCACCAAGCTGCTTGGCAATTTCCCCGTAGCCCTTTCCAGCCTTGTGGAGGTGTACAATTTTGTCTCTAGTGTCTTTGGACAGCTCTTTGGTCTTGGCCATGTTAGTAGTTGGAGTCTTACTGATTGTATGGGGTGGACAGGTGTCTTTATGCAGCTACCGACCTCAAACAGGTGCATCTAATTAAGGATAATAAATGTAGTGGAGGTGGGTCAGAATTCTAGCAGATAGACAGGTGTTCAAATACTTATTTGCAGCTGTATCATACAAATAAATAGTTTAAAAATCATATATTGTGACATGCACCTACGATGACAATTTCAGACCCCTCCATGATTTCTAAGTGGGAGAACTTGCAAAATAGCAGGGTGTTCAAATACTCCTTACAATACAATACAAATTTTCCTCACTGTACGTGTATATGTGTATCTCCTAGCGCAAGTGAAGGGAAAATGTAATGCTACAGAATTTAAAGACATTGTATGCATTGTATTAAACATATTGGTAAAATTTTAGGTTAAGGATGATCCACATATGGACGAAAAAGCCAGGTGTTCTTATAAAACGCTATTACCGTAATTTCCGGACTATAAATCACACACATATATAAGCTGAATTTGACAAAGATTTTTATTTTGAACATAAATAAGCCGCACCTGTCCTACACTGAAACTAATGAACTTTACAGAGGCTTTAACGAAAGACAGTGTCTGTTACACGGTGTAACGGGTGAAATATGTTGTGGCTCCTTTAAGAGCAGAGCGGCATTTGAGGAATAGCCTGCCGCCGCATTTACCGGTATTACTGCATGTGTGCAAGACCGAGGAATATGTCCTTATTATTTTTTGATGCTCATTTTTAAGTTTCTTTGACTAACCGTAACGTTGTTGCCAAGAAAAATAAAAAAGCACGAGTTTTGGAAACCTGTCTGTGCTTATATGATTTCTGTTGCAACTGGAGTTAGCGAGCTCTCTCTTCACCCAGACTCAACGCGTTTCAACGGCTTGTATCTAAACAGTAGCCGACCAAGAAAGTCATTGTTAACTGTCTTCCTCCTTCCTTTCACAACTATTTCTCTCGAGAGTTTATCTTTGCCGTGCGCCACCGGTGAAAGTTTTTTCTCCCGATGCCGTGCAGCTCAGAACACAGGTGAGGTGCGTTTTTTAGTTTCTGTTCGGAAATTTCATTGGTCTAATGTTATGTCGCTTAGTTTTTTGGCTTGAAGTTTGTGAAACCGGGAAAAACAAAGGAAAAATCCATAAATTAGCCGCTTCATTGTTTAAGAACGTGGGAAAAAAGTAGTGGCTTATAGTCCGAAAAATACGGTACTTGAAATAAGGAAGACTTTTTAATGTAATTGTAAATAGCACTCATTTATATAATTCACAGAAAACTCAAAAACAATCCCAAAAGCTTTTTCAAACAACTAGGCTAATTTTTATCATTCTTCAATTTTACATAACATTCCGTGTTTAATATGTCCTGTGATCAATTTCATTCATGCACCTTAGGTACAGATCAGTTTGTCAAAAGCTGTACTACAAACGCTGCAGATAATGATCATCTATTAACATGCAAAAAACACACTCATTATCACACCCCTAATTGAGATTAGCATCTTCATAATTATTTTTTTTTCTTTCTACACAACAAACTCTCTGGAGCATTGGGCTATTGTTTCAGCTGATTGTCTCTTCACTTTTTTGCAGGTTCTCCCAAACAACTTCACTGAAACTAATTTCAACATTTAAGCAGCTGTTGAGAGAAATCGTTTGTGTTCGATCGGATTTCGTTCGGAGCGCTATTGATCCAAGATGCTGTGTATTTGATGTCTTTATGTATTTCTCTGGACGCTTCATAGAATCCAAAATGGCTTCAGAGAGAGTGGCACTCTAATCGAATGCTTAAAGAAAGCAATTTGGCCTGAAGGTGACCCGTTCTGCTGCACTCTCAGAAAACATTACTGAGGAATTTTTTTTTTTTTTTTTTTTTGCATAGACCTGAAGCACATTTTGACCACTCATCTATTTTGGTCTTCATCAATCGGCAGCAAATTACCTAAGTGCCAGCACACCCAATCCTGGGGAATCTTTCTTCTCAGTTTCTCGATTTATATATTTATTTTTTGGCTTCGCTCAGATCCTGCAGGTTGTTTTTCCGAAAGACGAGCGCAAAGCTCATCTTGGAATGACGGTGGGAAAACGGCCAAAGGATGTTTACTGAAACAAATGCAGGAAAGCAAATTCCAGTCATGAAGAGTAATGGGCATTAGTCAGCGGAAAATAACCCAATCAAACACAACTGCCTGCTGGGCCTTTTTGATGAATACGACGCAAAGCGAAGCTGCGAGTGCAATAATAATCAGGGCTGCTGTTTCAGATACGGCGCGCATGACCCGCAATCTCGCTGTTCATTTATCTTCGATGTCCTTTTTCCTCTCCAGACAGCGTGCTAGATTTATTGAATGAATGTTAAATCAACGTCTGCAAAAAAAAAAAAAAAAAGAAAAGAAAGAAAAAAAATGACACATTATACTCTACAAACACAAAGCTTAATTGAGGCACATTTATCATAACACAAACTCGCTGACATTAAACAAAAGGAAAGCTGGGTGCACTTCTAATATTAGAGCCAGCGCTTTTAAAATGTCTGAATTAAGGGGAACAGTGCATGTATGAGAGTGTGTGTGTGTGAGTGAGTGAGTGTGTGTGCACTGAGCTCAATTCGAAGAAGTTGCAAATCCATTATCATTTTGCTCTCAACACTGCCATCCCATTTCCTATTCCCTTTGCATGTCTTCTTACTGATATTTCATTTATTTCTTGTCACAACACAAGGAATCGGTTTATTTTTACTGGCCAGGTGCAGCAGGCTACAATTCTGACCAGGGTAGATGTCAAGGTAATGTAGATCAGGTGTCGCACCCACAACTCATTAGACATCACAAACTCATTGCACGTACCTTGTCACATGATCATGAACACATATAATGTTGTAACCTGATTTGTACTGGTGTATTGCATCATCTGCCTTTGTGTGACTTTATTTACTGTCTTTCTGTATGCACCATCTACATGTTGTCTAGCCCGGTTAATCCTCTTTTCACGTTTTAAGTAAACTCTTTCCTGCACTCGCATCCATCATTTTCATTGCTTTCTAGCCAATAATGGACAGCACACCTCAACACGATGGAAATATAATGAATAGACATTCTGTGCCACCCAGATGATGATGGGTTCCCTTTTAAATCTGATGTCTCTCAAGTTTTCTTGTTATGTCAGGGAGTTTTTCCTTCCACAGTCGCCACTGGCTCGCTCATTAGGGACAAATTTCAAATTATATGGAACAAACATATAGGCAAGTAACGTATACATTCTAACTTTATAAGCTTTTGGGACAGTGCCTATATCTGCGCTAAACAAATAAAAATGAATTGAATTCATTTTACGTGCTTCTTCACATGATGCTTCTCTTTGCTTCCGTTTTTTTCTCTGCTCTCGGCTTTGAATCAGTATTCTAATTTCCAGCTCTCTTGGAACCGCATGTTTTTTTACGGTCACGCTCCTGGGACGCAGTTATGACTCATTTTTTCGTCTTCAAAACACGTTCAGTAAAATGTGTTAATGCAGTGTGGTTCAACAAAATGCAAGGTTTTACCATTCTGATCCCTCCGTCGAGTGAAAGAAAGAAAAAGCAACTTATTGGCCACCTATTGGCCTAACACACACATGACTTTAAATAGTCTAGCACAATTCCCATCTGTACAGGTCATAGGAAATATCCTTCTGATATTTTACGTTTTGGATAGTATTTACAAATGAGTATTTATACCAAAACACAAGATATATTTAATGTGTTTCAAATGAAGTAAGTAAGTAAGTTTCTTTTCGGCTTCTCCCGTTAGGGGTCGCCACAGCGGATCCTCCGCACGTTTCATTTGGCACATGTTTTACGCTGGATGCCCTTCCTAACGCAACCCTCCCCAATTTATCCGGGCTTGGGACCGGCACTAAGAGTGGCTGGGGATGGTTCCCTGACCGGGAATCGAACCCGGGTCGCAGCGGTGGGAGCGCTGCATCTTAACCACTAGACCACCAGGGGACCTTGTGTTTCAAATTAAGTATTAGTCAATATGGATTATATACTATCACACCAGTGCAATTTCATTTATATAAGAAGCATGGGTCAGCTAAATAAATGACATTTACGTCCTTAAACTGAAGTGGTCATTACATTTGCATTTACTACACTGTTGAGAATGCACACCTACATCACTACTTCACATGAAAAGCCCATATAAAAACTATGATTTATTGCGATTCGCAATTTCCCCTTGTGTTATTGCTTTTCTGCAGCAGGATGTTCAATAGGCAGGATATTGTCTGAATAGCTTTCGCTAGCCACCATTCAGGCTTTTCTTAGTGGTATTTCTCTCACCCTCTGAAACAAATCAACATCTAACACATCTGTCATCTAACATCTAACCTAGCCTGTCTACTTCACACCAAAATGCTTTATCCTGCAGCGAATACAACCTCCTGCTTTCAGACCAATCAGCAGAAGATTGGCGCCAAACGCTCTCAGATGGCCAGAGTATTATTGCAAATAAGCTGTATTTTCCATAAAGTGTTGGGTTTGCAGATCTTTGCTTCAAAGTTCTAGTGGGAATCTCTGCAAAGTGAGAAATTTGCAATGAAAAAAGGTAAGAAAAAAAAAAATCTAAATTCAATGTTCTCCTTTATGTAAAAACATACTACTCTCTAGCTTTACTTTACAAATAGCAAAGGAAGACATTACAGATGTGTACAGTTGTTTGCAAAATCATGGGCTCCCCTGGTCGAAAAATATAATTGATTGAATTTTTGAAGGGAAAAGAAATAAACACAGTCTGTGCTGTGAACAATTTCAAATCTCAGAATAGGGCTCGGAATTTAATTAACTTGTCGGTCTTAATTGACTCATTAGGACTTGTTAAGAAGGTCAAGATTTGTCATTATAAAAATATATATCTTTGACTCGTCAAGCCTTGCGCTTTATTCAGCAACCACAGGGTTCTCTAAGCAGCTGACTGAGCATCTGAAAATAAATCTAATGATGCATAGAATGTAGAGGAACATTATAAAAAAAAGCTATCAAGGACCTTCCAGATCGCAACCGTGGAAACCAAGGCAGGAAAACTGAGAAAACCTATTAATAGAACTGTGCAAAAAACAAAACACAATTACCATGATATGCATGGAGAAGTCATCAGAAGTAAATCATACCTGTAAACTAACTACAAAAGTGATTCTCCAATATTAAGCAGAGACAGTTTAGACTGTGGACAGAAGAGATAAAAATAGAACTCTCCATATTTAAGGTAAAAGGGGATAGCATTCGATAAAAATAACCTACATTATAATTTGAGCTCATGTGGGAGCCTAAGGCACAGAAATCATGGCATTGGTAGATGGAAGAATGGATTTCAGTAAATATCAGTCAATTCTGGAAGCAAACATTATACAGTGAGACTAAAAAAAGGATGATGAATTTCAAAACAAACCTCATAATCCACTCTGTACTACTTCAAGAAATGCAAGATGAAGTGTTATACATAACTGAATATCCATTTAGAGATCTTGAAATGTGCTTTTAAGAGGGTCAAGGAATATCTAAGAATTTCAAACATTTTCCAAAGAATAGTGGGGTGAAAAAGTAATTAAACGAGAATAGAAAGCCTCCTAGGTGGCTACTAATTAAACATCCACAACCTGATATCTGCAAAAGGGGCTTATAAACATTTTATATAACTGTGTAATAAGATTTATTTATTAAAATAGTTTGCTCCAGAATTTGCCTTTACTTCTTTTTACTTAAGAAATCAGTTAATTATGCAATTTGGTGAAAAGCATTGATCCTTCAAATAAAGTCTAACATATAATTTTAAAGTCCTCACTGTGTGCATCTGCACACAATGTGTCTCCTCCAAAGGTATTAGAATTTTAAGGCCAATTGTTTTTTTTTTTCTATAAATTATGTACATTTGGATTTGAACGTGGAAAAAATTAAGATGACATATTTTAGAACTTACAACTAAATGTGTTAAACAACTTAGGATATAAAAAAATAGGAATACACATGACTAACACTTGTTTCTTGTTGCCCATGTGAGCCCTGTTAGATCGATTGTTTAAACAATAAAGAGCTCTGAAGGTCTACTCTCAGTTTTAGCCCTGGGTTATTCTTGTTAAAAGTGTGTTTTTGTGGAAAGTCGACAGAAACATTGTACGCTAATTTAAAAAAGAAATGAACTCAATCGAATTAGTAGGACCTTCGCCCAGCAACAAGACAATGAACAAAAGCCTAAGAAAAAAATAAAATAAAATAAAATAACCTCAAATGACTGTATAAGACTGTAGAAAGAACATTACTCATAATCTTACATTCCTGTGCTCATATAAGTGCACATAAATAAATATGTGATAACTACACATCGTTTACCTTAACTCTTAAATTCTGTATAACTTAAATTCTGTTGAACTCAAATTCTGTTAACTCTTAAATTCTGTATAACTCAAATTTTGTTAACTCTTAAATTCTGTAAAACTTAAATTCTGTTGAACTCAAATTTTGTTAATTCTTAAATTCTGTATAACTTAAATTCTGTTGAACTCAATTTCTGTTAACTCTTAAATTCTGTATAACTCAAATTTTGTTAACTCTTAAATTCTGTAAAACTTAAATTCTGTTGAACTCAAATTCTGTTAACCCTTAAATTCTGTATAACTTAAATTCTGTTCAACTCAAATTTTGTTAACCCTTAAATTCTGTTTAACTCAAATTTTGTTAACTCTTAAATTCTGTTCAACTCAAATTTTGTTAACTCTTAAATTCTGTAAAACTTAAATTCCGTTGAACTCAAATTCTGTTAACCCTTAAATTCTGTTTAACTCAAATTTTGTTAACTCTTAAATTCTGTTGAACTCAAATTCTTTTAACTCATAAATTCTTTTGAACTCAAATTCTGTTAACTCTTAAATTCTGTTGAACTCAAATTCTTTTAACTCTTAAATTCTGTAAAGCTGCTTTGAGACAATGTCCGTTGTTAAAAGCGCTTTAAAAATAAACTTGACTTGGCAAAAAAAAAACACAATAAATGACTATATCAGGGAAAATAGTGGAAGATTTTAGACTGACCAAGTCAAACACCAGACTGATCAATCAGACTGATCCAAAATGATCAATCAATAAAAAGTTGTGGATGTCAGTGTGTCATTGCCTATATGCAGTTACTGCAAGCAGGGATATGTGACCACCAATATTATTGTTCTAGTAATAATAATAATAATAATAATAATAATAATAATAATAATAATAATAATAATATGTTCTAACAATGTTTGCTTACCTAAAAATTAGGTTACCAGGGAGTACCAAGTTGTTTACCACATCTAGATATCAGTAAATAAAACCTGAAACTCATCTGTTTCACATTAAACCCAAATATATTCAGGCTACAGCATAAGCTAAAGAATTAGCCCTGCTGTTCCAATGCTTTCATTGTTGACTGTTCTCTATAGGTACTAATTTCCCCCAGTGTCTAGGAGAAACATTACTTCAGTTTTTTTACTATAGACCTTCGTTGCGCTTCGGATTCCACAGGCTGCAAACCTCAATAATAAGCTTTTTGAAGATGGTGAATGCATTTTAAGGTTAACCTATATACTAGTTCAATGCAAGCACAATCATCTGCACCGTGCTGCAATTTTGGAGGCGTTTGAAGACCAAGGCTTTCACTGGAAAAAGAGAGAGAGAGCGCAGGAGAGAGAGAGAGAGAGAGAGAGAGAGAGAGAGAGAGAGAGAGAGAGAGAGAGAGAGAAAGAATACGGTAGGTTGGAGAAGGATGTTGTATTTTGTTAGGAATTGAGGTTTCAGCTTAGCATGCCATTTCAACAGCCTGCTAGTTATCAAAGCTGCACAGTGCTGTGGCACTTACTATGGAATTTTGTAACACTCAACAACTTTGCAAAGACCATTAATAAGTAATAGTGTGTAATAGGCATTAAGGAAGGCTAATTGCTCCGAATGTGTTTATTGCTTTTCTATGGCCCCGGTTATGAAAGCGGTTTCCGTTGCGAGTCGCGAGTTTATTTTAATACGTTCGTTCCAACACGATATCATTTCTACAGCAGCAGCCTCTTTACAGATACTTGTACGGTCCACGCTTTATGTTGAACTTTTCTGTGAGATGAGATTCATTCAGCATTTGTTGAGAACTGTCAAAGATAATGGTGCTTTTTACTTTTTTGACCACCAGAAATGATCAAAATGATAATATTTCTGAGTGTAAAAATTCTAGGCCTGTGCTGTTTTCCATCTGCCATTGCAACTACACATTACAAGTCACATGCTACACTGATCACTCACACCTGTTTCATGTTTTCACAATTTTGAATTTCAATTTCTTGTTTCTTACGCTCTAGCTTTTGCCCATGTTTTGTTGTTTCCTTTCTGTCACTGAACTGAAGATAAGCAGATGCAAGTGCAGATATTTGCTTTATTTAATTGCATAAGTGCTAGTGAATCCAAACAATTAATCAAAGATACAAAAGACAAAGTACCTCAAAAGGGAAGCAAGAATAATGAACGACAACCCAAAGGCAACGAGGAACGCAGTTTCCAGAATTTAAACAGTGCATGTGCTAACATTAATTAGGTGATACAGGTGTAAGTAATCAGTGTTGCATGTGACAGGGAATGTAGAGGTGCAATGGCTGATGGGAAGTATAGTTCAAGGCCATAATCCTGACACTAAGGATGAAGCTGATGAAGTTGATGCGGCAGTTACTGTTGTTTCTAAGAACTACAAGCTACTTGCTGTCAACTGTTACTGAAGCTGTTACTCTTCATTTTCCACACACTTTTCAGTGATTAATTTCTTAAAACTGTGTCGTAATATAATTTAGATTTCACCTTTTTATGAACATTACAGATACATTTATAATGGCAACATTGAATGGCAAGTGCATTATTGATTAGAAAATAATTGAACTGTAGTAGTAGCAGTAGCCAATCACATATTTTTCTCTTATTTTATGCCTACAACAGAGCTGTGAAATGCTTGAATTTGATTGGCTGGAATCAGATAACAGTCCAATTAAAAGCAGTGCCAGCTACAAAAAAACAATCCCATCCGAGTAATATTATTGCACTTCTTATAATAGTAATATTATTAGTTATTATTGGTAATATTACAGTTTCAAATATACATGCAGGGACAAAAATGAATAAAAACAATAGATATAAGCATTGGTAAAGAATTGGGAGTTACTGTATAGCATGTAATAATAAAAATTCTAATTAAGTACTTAAGTCCGAAACATGTTTACTTTAATGATACTGCAACTAAACACCACTAGTCCAAAACCCCTCCCAAAAAAAATTATAATAATAATAAATTAAAAATAAATAAGTAATAACAATAATAAATTAATTAATCAAACTTTATTGCGGCTTCTCTCATTAGGGGTCGCCACAGCGGATCATCCGTATTCGTGATCCGCATGTTCGATTTGGCACATGTTTTACGTCGGCTGCCCTTCCTAATAAATCAATTAATAAATAATTTAATTAATTAATACATTAATTTATTAATAAAAATATCATATACAGTAACTTTTGAAAAAACATGCTGCATTGACCCTATTCTGGGTTTAAAAAAAAAAATTTTCCCATTGGAAAAAGAAACAAATATTGGACAGCCAATTAGACTGCAGCCTTCAAGATTCTGTGTATGTGGCCAGCTAAATTTATAAACCCACATACTGTATTCTCTGTGGGTTATGGGCATAGTGTCTGGCCATGAGACTCAGTAATCCAAAACCAGATTTGGAAACTGTAGCTTTACTTTCTTTTGAGGCTAAATCATGGCATGTACAAGGACACAACAAATACAATAATAGACATGTGTAAATGTACTAGAAGTGCAAGCACTTGAAGTGACATGAGGTTGGATAATTAGACACAGTAATGATGATTTTCTTCGTTCTGATAAAATTGCACAAACCACAAAAGACCAACAGAGCCATTTTACAAATTGATATCATATTATGATATCCACAAAACTCACAATTGGATTGTTACCACAAGCATTAGGCATACAATTATATAGAATGTATTTGAATTTGATAGTATTACATTTACCCTTTACTTCTTACAACTAGGAGACCTAAACCTGTTCCAGCATGACAATGCCTCTGTGCACAAAGCCAGTTTATGAAGATATAGTTAATATGGATTAGTGAGGATTGAGTAGCCTGCAATAGGACTGCACCCCAGGCCTCCTCACCCTACATCAGTATCTGACTTTACACCCTTGTGGATGAATGAACCACAAATCTCCACAAGCACACTTCAAATTCTAGTAGAACACCTTGAGTGGAAGAGTGGATCGTTGTTAGAAGAAAGGTGAAGTGGTTACTGTAATAGAAAATGGACTAGATGTGGAATGTTCAAAATGTTCACTCAAATAATATGGTCAGGTGTCCACAAACTTTTGTCCATAAAGTGTATATTAGCTTTAAGCTAATAGACAAATAGCTACAAGGACAACAGCCATCTTGGTTAGTTGACTAAAAAATATTAAGGTTTTAACACTGTGCTTCATGTCAATCAGCCTCTGCTTTTTGGTGCTTCAGTAAAGGGGAAAATGCATTCAGCACCCGCTAGACATTCTCGGGGCTAACACACACTAGCAATACTTTGAATGAGCAGTGACGCAAGGAAGCTTCTGTCCTACTCTTGGACAACAGACCCACTGACAGTGAGAAAAAGGCCAGAAATAACATGAGAGAGAGAAAAACAATGAGAAAAATGGATTTGTTAGTAGAATAGCAGCTGGGGTTTGCATCAGGAGATTGTGCACCATCTCATACACACACACACACACACACACACACACACACACACACACACACACACACACACACACACACACACACACACAGTGTTGGTTTCCTCTGAGCCCCCCTGCAGCAGTGGCCACATGCTGCACCACACTGTTTTCACTCCAACACCCCACCCATCATCAGGCCTGATTCTAAACACTGCTTAATGCCAACATGCAATTAGTATGCATTTTTTTAACAATAAACACATACCTGTGCATAGAAACACACACATACACACACACACACACAATTAATACAGTTCTCAATAACACCATAAGGCCTAATAATATGCACACAGATGCTCCATAAGAATGTAACGTAACATCAATATGTGCGTCTGCTTAGTGCTATGGATATTTGTCTGTATTTAGATTTACATAAACAAATACTTAATGCACACACACACACACACACACACACACACACACACACACACACACACACACACACACACACACCCCATTTTTTTTTCCCATTTTGCCCCTGGAAACTAAATAAAAACTCTGTCTGTTCAACATTAATCTGGCCTTCAAACTCAGCTTCATCACCCTGTTTCAGATTGTATAGTATTAAGTATTAGTTTAGTACCGTATTTTCCGGACTATAAGCCACTACTTTTTTCCCACGCTTTGAACTCTGCGGCTTAAACAATGAAGCGGCTAATTTGTGGATTTTTCCTGGGTTTTTCCCGGTTTCACAAACTTCAAGACAAAAAACTGAACCCTATAACATTATATATAACATTAGACCAATGAAATTGCGGAACAGGTTCAGGTGAACCAATGAAACTCTTTATATTAAATCAGATGCGCTCCCACTGAATCGGGCCGCACCACATCATAAATATGGATGATGTTCCTCTGACGTTTGACCTGCCGCTCACTCGGACTGTCTACAGGAAATGCGAATCATTCGTCACGCTGAAAACAACCGGGCATGAAAACACACACTTCAGCTGTGTTCTGAGCTGCACGGCATCGGGAGAAAAGCTTCACCAATGGTGATTTTTAAACGCACGACGATGCCAAAAGATAAACTCTCGAGAGAAATTGTTGTGAAAGGAAGGAGGAAGACAGTGAACAATGACTTTCTTGGTAGGCTACTGTTTATATACAAGTCGTGTAACAGACACTGTCTTTCGTTAAAGCCTGTGTAAAGTTCATTAGTTTCAATTTAGACGGCTTATAGACAGGTGCGGCTTATTTATGTTCAAAATAAAAAATGTGGAAATTACGGTATATAGTATAGTATAGTATTAGTAGTAAGAATATAGTATTTATCGTGGTCACCCTTTCTTTCTAATCATATCTAATCACTTTGTGATCTGTATTAACACCCTACTCGAGAGACTCTTGTCTTGTGTGCTGTTAACTTTTCTGACTAGATTTCTAAAAAAATAAATAAAAATAAAAAACAGTATGTTTCCTAAATAATGTGTTTGTTTCGCATTCTATATCTGTATATACTGGATTTTGGTAACTGCATTATTCATCAAAAATGTATGATCACATTAAAAACCTTGTGAAGTGGCATAGAGACTAAAGCTACAGCAAGCACTGCAAGCCTTAGAAACCAAAGAGTGATAGATGGATACTTTTTTTGTTTGTTTTACTTTCTTTCCTTTAATTGATCATTGGGCTGTAGTTTCTAATGGTGTAGTGGCCTTGGGAACATTCAAATTCATCCCAAAGGTATTCAGTAGGGTTGAGGTCAAAGCTCTACACCAGGTTACTCAAGATCTTCTACTCCAACCCATGCTAACCATGTCTTATTTTTTGTACAATCATATACAGTTTTGTGCCTCTATTTACAATATATAATACTGAAATACATTTTGCTGATAGGTGTTAACTGTAATTGTAATGTATGGAGACTTTTGGGATAAACATATATTTAAGTCCATTTCAGTTCCAGGTTATACCATGCCAAAATGTAAAAATGTGCAAGGGGGTGAATATTTATGATCGTTAGAAGTTCAGCTTTTACTTATGATCAGCATTTCCATGTCATTAAGGCTATGAAAACCACAATAGCCTTTATGAGACATATATCAGGTGAACCAGCTGGGCAAATCTAAAACACAAACACTCACACAGGTATGCTCGCAAGCACGCACACACACACACACACACACACACACACACACACACACACACACACACACACACACACACACACACACACACACACAGAGCCCATTCAGGGTGGACAGAAATCATATAAGGGATACGTGAAGATCATCATAATTTAGTGAGTACCTTTTGTTTCCTGCTGAACACATCCTTGGTCTTTACCCTTCCTTCATCCGCCCTTTCCCTTCAATTGCACTAAAAGCGCTCTTTCTCTCTCTCTCTCTCTCTCTCTCTCTCTCTCTCTCTCTCTCTCTCTCTCTCTCTCTCTCTCTCTCTCTCTCTCTCTCTCTCTCTCTCTCTCTCTCTCTCTCTCTCTCTCTCTCTCTCTCTCTCACTTTTTTTTCCTCTATGTGTGAAGATGCTGTAGGTTTGCCCAAGTCAGCATCTTGTTATCTATTTAGTACAGGCACAGTGGTACATGCATATGCACACACACACACACACACACACACACACACACACACACACACACACACACACACACACACACACACAACACACTCCTCCCAGTCCGGTTATCTCTGGCACCATTAAACACACCCAGGCCAAGCAGGTAAAACCAGGAGAGGGTGAGTAAGGGAAATCTTCCCTTCAGTGATAACTCGGGGCTAATGAAGCAAGGAAATACAGAGCATTTTGCCTATTCATCTCATTCCATCCATCCGTGCACAAGGACACCAGGTGAACACTGTCAGTGCTAAACAAGGCAGAGGTAGGGGGAACTATACAAGTTGCTCGAATGCCAATTTCATCACATATGGATGAAGCCTGCTATTACTAATAAAAAAAGGCCCACTTAGCCACATGGAAGCAGTGTCTGAGATTTTCACGGTGTAAGCATAACTGTACAGCCATGAAACATTTACAAGAACATTAGGCAGGAAATTCTATTAAAAGTTGAAGTGTCAGGACAAATACACTGCAAGAGTATGCATTATAAGGAATTTGATTGGGGTAACAAAATATTTTCTTCTTCCTTCTAACATACTTCCCATTTAGTGGAAGTATGTTAGAAGGAAGAAGAAAATATTTATGAGTTTACAGAAGAGATGTGATTCTGGGAAAAGCAAAGCCAAACACAGTAGGGGGCTATGTGCAGATGGTGAGTATTTCCAGATGGAAATAAAATGACTGAGTAGCTCTTAATCAAATCTACCAGTGTTCACAAGGCCCTATTTGTGCTTAATCATTTTATATCACAAGGTCAATAAATTGAAATGATTCTTCTTGAAAAATACCGGTTTTCAAATTAATAAATACAGCATGACATATTAAACTGACATTTTACCAAAGAAAATGTGTGTAAAGTACACCTTTACTGCTTCCATAGGATTTAAGAGGCTAAGTAGCAGCCTTAAATGCCCTTAATTGATTGATCATCAGCAAGTGTGACCACCTCTGTAGAACCCCAAGGTTTAGGAGTTTTGTTGGAGCATTCAGGTGTGTGTTAACACAAGGAGGAAAGACATAAATTATCTTAGAGAAGCAATTGTTGCTACTCATCAATCTGGGAAAGGTTATAAGGCCATTGCCAGACAATTTAAAGCGCAATCATTCTAGAGTGAGGAAGATTATTCACAAGTTGAAAAAGAGTGGACATCCCAGCAAATTCACCACAGGGTCAGACTGTGAAAAATTGCAAAACAATTAAGTTACATCTCAGAATCTAAAGGTACCATTTAACATTTAAATGTAAAGAATTAAGGCAATTCTCTCTAAATTCTCTCTTCTTTCTAAAAAAGAACATGGAAGCTTATGTCTTTGTCTTTGTCATCAAAATGTCTTTTGATGTCTTGGAAATGTTTGGCCATAATGTACAATGGCATGTTTGGCAAAAACCAAACACAGCATATCAGCACAAACACCTCATACTAACTTGCAAGCACTGTGGTGGAGGGGTGTTTTTTTTTTTGCCTGAGCACCTTGTGGTCATTAAATCAACTTGTATACCAAAGTATTTTAAAGTCAAATGCGAGGCCATCCGTCCAACAGCTAAAGCTGCCCAGCATGTCAATTCCCCTGTGCACAATGTAAGCTCTATTAAGAGATGGTGTAAGGTTTTAAGGGGTACATACAAATCTTATAGTCAGGTGTCCACAAACATTTGCATGTTTTAAAATGCTTTTCAACAAGTATTTATTAAAACATATTTAGATATTACATGTAAATGCTTCTGTGCACAAACAATGCTGACTGCACCCCAGGCCTCCTCAATCTTCATCAGTAGCTGACTTTATCGATATACTTGTGGCTAAATGAAGACAAATCTCCACAAGCACACTCCAAAATCTAATGGAACTTCTTCCCGGAGGAGTGAAGGTATTACTGTATAACAGCAAATTGAGACTAATTGTGGAATGGGATGTTTAAAAAACACACACCAATCTTGTGCTCAGGTGTCTACGAACCTTTTCCATATAGTGTATCGAGGGGTGTAATCAATAGTAGGTAAGTAATTGTGGTGGCTCTGTGTTTATGACTTTAAGCTTCTGTGATCGAGTGATCAGGTGCTGGGCTCAAATCCTGACACCAGTTGCCAATTGCATCTGGACAAGAAGCATCTGCCGAATGAGATGAGTGTAAATGGGTGTCATGAAATACAGATGCATGAAGTGATTTGTGAACAGAGCCTATATTTCCCACCAGCCATCAAAGCCGAGTCAACTATATCACGTTTGTTTGTGCACCTGTATCACATTCATGCTAATCAGCTTTTGTATATAGACACACTGTTCACAGCACTCTTCTCTCCTTTTCTCTCTTCCTTCTCATTCCAATCATCTCTCCTTTCATTATCATTGTGGTTTTGCTTGTTTTACAGTCACGTCATGGTTCTTCTGTACATCTCTTGTCTTGTGTTTTATTTCATCGGGTGATTGCATGTTATTGCTTAGCTCTGCTCCTGCTTTTCTGATTATTATATGATCATGATGTTACAGTGCATGGACACGAACACACTTCGAATAGAGGTGGTAGTTCAGTGGTTAAGGCTCTGGGTTACGTAAGGTTGGGGTTCAAGTCCTTGTATCGGCAAGCTGCCACTCTTGGGGACTCTGAGCTACGCCCTTAACCGTTTGTGCTGCAAGGGTGGTGTAACATGTCTGATCTTCTGCTCTGTCCCCAGTTTCGTAACATTGCTGGGATTTGCGAAGAAGGAATTTCTCTAATCTGTAAAGTACATGTGACAATTATAAAGCACCTTTTTAATAGTATAGTCAGGGTTGCATCTCATGCATACACTGTGAGGCTCTTTATTTAGTTGAAACATTTAGAGTATATACACACACACACACACACACACACACACACACACACACACACACACTATATTGTCAAAAGGTTGCGGACACCTGGTCATAAGTATAGTATGTGCATTTTGAGCATTGCATTCCACATTTAGTCCCAAATTGCTCTTATAATTCTCTCCACTCTTCTGGGAAGATGTTCCACAAGATTTTGGATTGTGCTTGTGGAGATTTGTGATTATTCGGACACAGGGGTGTTGGTACTGATGTGGGTGAAGTGTAGTACACACACACACATCCTTCACTCAAGTAGAAGTACAGATACTCATATTTTAAAAGACTCTGGTAAAAGTTGAAGTACTGACTACACTTTTTCACTCAAGTTAAAGTAAAAAAGTACTTTAATGCACTTATGTGCAAAAAAAGTAAAAGTAGCTATTACTACTACCTGTTTTAGTGTCACGCTTGTAACTGAACCTGTTAATATTCATGTCATGTTAATATTAATAAAAATGAATTTAAAATTTTGTTACCTAAAGAACGTATCCAGGCTGAACATCCACCATATAGAACACAAGCAGAGCAAAGATGATGATCAGGTGAACATGTCTCTGTTCTCAGTCATGTTTACATCATTGACTACCTCTGTCTCATCCACGTTAGTCATACTCAGAGGTGGGAAGTAACGAAGTACAAATACTTCGTTACTGTACTTAAGTAGATTTTTTTGGTATCAGTTTTTTACTTTTCAGACAACTTTTTACTTTCACTCCTTACATTTTGACACAAATATCTGTACATTTTACTTCTTACATTTTCAAAACAGACTCGTTACTTAAGTTTTAATCAATTTATTTGGTGAAATAACAACTTCTGCTCCACAGCCTGACTGATTCTTGCATCATCAATGCTTGGACTTTGTCAGAATTTGTGGGGTTTTGTTTGTCCACCTACCACTTTACGATTGACCACAAGTTTTCAATGGAATTAAGGTCTGGTTTTCTGTCCATAGAACCAAATTTTAAATGTTTTGTTTACTGAGCCACTTAGTTATCACTTTTGCCTTACGGAAAGGTGCTTTATCATGCTGGAAAATGCATGTTTGTCATCAAACTGTTCTTGGATGGTTGGGAGAAGTTGCTCTTGGAGGATGTTTTTGTACATTTCTTTATTCATGATTGTGTTCTTAAAAAAAATTGCAAGTAAACCCACTCCCTTGGCTCTGAAGCAACACTACACATGAATAGTCTCAGAATGCTTTACTGTTGGCATGACACTTTTCTGACTCTGGACAAGCATTTTTCCAGATGTCCCAAACAATCTAAAGGGGGATTTATCCGAAAAAAAATTACTTTATCCCCGACCTCAGCAGTCCAATACCTGTACCTTTTACAGAATAGCAGTCTGTCCCTTATGTTTTTCCTGGAGAGAAGTGGCCTGTTTGCTGCCATACTTGACACCAGGCCATTGTTCAAAATTCTTCACCTCACTGTGCGGTACAGATGCACTCACACCTGCCTGCTGCCATTCCTGAGCAAGCTCTGCACTGGTGTTTCCCCGATCCTACAGCTGAATCAACTTTAAGAGACGGTCCTTGCACTTGCTGGATTTTCTTGGGCACCCTTAAACCTTCATTCACAACAATTACACCTATCTACTTGAAGTTCTTGATGATCCAATAAATGGTTGATTTTGGTGCAATCGTACTTTTAGCTAAATCAGCAGTATCCTTGCCTGTGAATCCCTGTTTGTGCAAAGCAATGATGACTGCACATGTTTCCTTACAGGTAACCATGGTTAACAAAAGAAGAACAATAATTTCAAGCTCCACACTTCCTTTAAAGCTTCCAGTCTGTTATTCTAATTCAATCAGCATGACAAAGTGATCTCCAGCTGTGTTGACAAGAGAATCACTGATATGATGTTAACTGGTCCTTTTTTTGGCAGAGCTGAAATGCAGTGGAAGTGTAATTTTTTTAATATTATAGGGGATTAAGTTCATTTTCATGGCAAAGAGGGACTTAGCAAGTAACTGCAATTCATCTAATCATTCTTCATAACATTCTGGAGTACATGCACATTGCCGTTTAAAAAAACTGAAGCAGTAGACCTTGTGAAAATTATTATTTGTTTCATTCTTAAAACTTTAGGCCATTGCTGTACATTACAGTTTTTCTCAGTTGCATTTCTCGAGTCATCTTTAATATTTGGAAACCAGTAAATGCATTTCTCAAAACAATGTGTACAAACAGCACAGCACATTGGATTTCATTCTCATCAGAAGGACAAAACCCTTTGTTCACAAACAAGATCGTTAAAATGTTTAGTCATGTTGTCAGTATGACGCCGCGCAATTTCAGTATTTCTTGATATAAATTAATGGATTGTTTGGATTACAATGATTGAAAATGCACAAGGCTGAATTTCTTCTGTATTCCATCTATGATTTTCAGCAGCACAAATTTATTTATTTGATTGCATATTTGATTTAAATTGATTGCAAGAGACTGGAAACGATTCACAATTTTACTGTACTGTAAAGGTGTTTTTGTTCTTGGTTGTTCATCCATTTTCAGAAATTGTAATTCTGTGTTTTGACTGTCGCCAATTAAAGGTTCACAAGATTCACCTTTGACCTGTTTTAGAGAACCAGTTGATCGTTGATTTATCTGATGCCGTTCACTCGCCTTGATTAGTGAAATTCAAGATTCATCTGCACAATTAATCGATTCAAGGTACATTTAACAAAAAAAACAACAGAAATGTAAGCATGACAGAATTTTGACAACTGGTTTAATTTAGCATATAATGACTTATACAATAAACTGATGCTGAGATGTTTTGGGGGTTAAGATTATTTAGGTGAAACCAGTATAATATATTTTGATCAACCCGACATAAACAACTGATAATGTACAAAACAGCAGACAATTGTACACAATTGATTAAATGAATGTAGCAAAGCATTCACAATTTGATTACAGCAACAAGAATTGCTTTCATGGTGTGCACAAGTGATTAAATTATGTGGAGGTTGAAGAAGTAGTTTTAAGAATTTGATTTCTGATCTAAAAATTCTTCAAAGCAACTGAGAAAAACTGTAACACACCCCCTACTGACTGTTATGCACAGGTGCACATCAGGGTTAAATTACGCCCAGGTACCGAGTGTGTGCAAATTCTTGTTATTAATTGCCCTAGTAGTTATTCTATCACCTCAGTTGCATTTTCAGTGGTGTATTCAGAGCATATATCAATAGCAGAAATAATAAAGAAAACAACAGCAATAGCACATTGTTCACATTTCTTTTTTTTTTTTTTTTTTTAAGGTTTGTCCTTTGAACAACTTGGAGAGACTGTGTGTCAAACAGGAGCAGCAGCTTTTACATCCTGTTTCATCAGCCATTCAGCAAAGAAAAAAGTGCATATGAGCAAACTCAGCTCAGGGAAAGTGTTCCTATTTCAGTCACAATGAATCTGGACAGGTTTACATGATTAATGACTAAAATCTGAAAAGAAAAGCAGTGTTATGACATCATGTACATTATGAAAAGAAAGCAAAAGTCAGATCCTAAATTTCACTCCAATTCAAGGTCATGTGTGGAAATCTGGGGGTTGATTGAGGGTTTAAGGAATGACTGCAGCAAAAGTATTCTTGCAAATTGATTAAGCAAGATGATATGAAAGAAAAGAGTGCATGAAAGGGACACAACCTATGGGCTCCTCTCTTGCATTTCCTGACAATACACGTGTACAAGTGTAGCCAGACATATCTCATCTGTGTCATGTACACATTATATCAAGAAGCTGGTTATAAGAAATCAGTTCTGAATGCCTGCAGAACTGTATAAAGTCGGGACTGTATACAAATGCCATATCATGTTAGTAACTGTAATTTATATACAGATAAAATATATAGAATTAAATCATATATAACCCCAAACATGTGTGTTCTGTGCTGAACAGCAGTAGAGATCTTGATTGAATATTTGCACAGTGAAGAGATTGCATCATAAAAAGGTGTGTATGTTTGTAATGTTATTATAGTTAGGAGACGTACTAGGTAGGGAAAAATTACGAAATACAACACACTTTCCTTTTTGAAGACACTCCGGTTTTCCTGAAAGCATTAAAATTATCCAACTTAATTGACATCGCAATGTTTGAAATCTACTGAAATCAGTTCCCGGGACTGAAAAATCCATAATCATTATAGAAACATATGTATTTAGCTTGCATTGTTACTCAAAATACCAGTCTTTTTCTTATTCATCCTTCTAAACTCTTATCAAAGACAGTACAAATACAACACACTGCACAATCTGTAGAACTCAGATGTTGTTATACAGCACTACCACCTTTGTGATTGCTGCAGAAACAGAAATACAGAAATAGTCACTGAGTGGATCTTATAAAGAATAGAATTACCCATGCTCTCAATATTGAATTGACTGAAGTGAAACCATGTGTTAAATCCAATCTAGCATGAGGGAATCAATGCAAAGGCTCAGCAATGTTTCGTGTTTAAACATGTCTGAATCAGCACCATGGACAGTGGCAGAGTCAGGAACCAGGGAAGCTAAAAGTTTAAAAATAAAAGTCCTGCATAGAGATTTCTCAGTATCAGGCTAATTATTTTACACAATAAAATACATTAAAGCATGTTATCCTACACATTTTATGAATTTGAATGACTATGTACAGTGAGATCAATAATTTGTAGTTGCAGAAAACAGGGATGGAAGTTTGGGCTGAAAAAATTATTTTGCTTGTTTTAAAGACTATAGCTCTTGTAGGCTAAACATACTTTGATACCTAGTTTTACTATGCTATATATCAATCTATGCCTTAAATTAGCAAGATGCTAAGAATTTGCTGGCATTGCTCATCATAGATTTATAAAGCACATGATTTCAGTCGTTCTTTTCAAGTAGTTTTTCTGGTTCTAACACTTGAATGTGTTGCAGCAGCCTATTACCATCAAATGTAGAAATATGCAAAGTAAAAACTGAATATTAGATCATTGCAAAGATTACAATGTAAACCACACATAATTAGCATCACCAAGTGTTTGAAACATGTGCTGTAAAAAGTAAATGTTGCACACAGACCACTGATTGTTTAAATGACTTGTAAATGTTGAAAATGTTCATTATTAGGACCAAAGTGATTTTGAGACAGACAGAAAGATGGATAGATAAACAGAAAGACAATGACAAAAAAGCAGACAGCCAAGCAGACAGATAGACAGATGCCTGGTGATTGTAATTCACAGACAAAACCTAATAAAACCAGACTTAAAACATTATAGGCAGGTTATGGCATTAAATCAACAACAGAATAATTGATATATAAATAATAAATGATGATTAATAATGAACTATCCTTATATAAATGTATTAATCTGCAAATGGCTTAGAAATGAAAAAAAAATGGCCAAATAAGTAAAAATAAATGAAAATATACTAAATAAACAAATAAAACATTGGAATTAACGAAAAGTCGTAGGAACTTCACAGCTTTCCTCATTTTTCTAGGAATATTTCCTTCCACAGGACTTGAAAGCAATCTCCCTGGGAACCCAAGAGCTGAGTAGCTTTAATCAATAGCTTGTTTCACTACCCATGTAGCCACCAGCAATCGACAAATTAAATGAACGGCAACCCGTGCCACTCAGTCCAGCAAGGCTTTCACAGAGGTGATTAGTAGAAACAGCAGTATGACTAACATTAACAATAAAACTGTACCAGAAAAAATGGGTGAAAATTTAAATTTGTTCATTTTTTCTTTTGTTAGTTTTGTTTGTATGATTGACTGCATATCTCAAATGTACACATTTTACAGCAGCCATATTGTTATATGCTTGTAAATATTAGCCACAGTATTGAACATTAGGGATTCCAAGTGGCACTTTTGCCATGTTCTCGAATTTGAATCACAATAATGCCTCAGCCACACATAAAGTGTAACTGTCTGTGGGGAAGTTATGGTATTACTTTCTCACCTGTCAATCAGACTGGCACTGAACTATCATTGACAATCATAAAAAATCGTCTGTGATTTCTTGCGTGCGAAAGATGGCATTTTGCACTTCCATCCAAGTTTGTTACATTGCTCTATGATGTGTCATGACTAGCCGAAAGGGAAGATGTATGTGTTGAACTAAAATGGAATCTAATGGGTTGGAAATCGAGCTAGCTGGTGGGTGGTACAAAATTGGGATAAAAGAGGTGATATGAGAGAGATAGCTAGCTAGTGGGTGGAAATTGGCAAAGGAAAATCAGGAGGAAATAGTGGAGAGAGTATGCATACTAGTGAACAAATATAGCAGGAAGGAATTGGTGAATGACATAAATGGAAGGAATTTAGGGTGGGGGTATGGTGGTGGAGGGTGATACACAGGAGCTAAAGAGTGGGTGGCAAAATAACATATTGAGAGAGCATTTTAAGGGGGAGAGGGTGATAGGGGAGTGCTAGCTGGTGGGTGGGATTTGACAAAACAACATATGGTGGAGAATGAAACTAACTCGCTAGTGGGTGAGACTGGTAAAAGACCAAACTGGTAGACAATGGCGTAGACAGACAGATAGACAGATAAATAGACAAACAAAAGACAGACAAATAGATAATAGACAAACAAACAGACAGACAGGCAAATGCATGGACAGTTTGATAGACAGATCGAAAGACAGACATACATACATGTACATAAATACATACTGTAGATAGATAGATAGATAGATAGATAGATAGATAGATAGATAGATAGATAGATAGATAGATAGATAGATAGATAGATAGATAGATAGATAGATAGATAGATAGATAGATAGATAGATAGATAGATAGATAGATAGATAGATAGATAGATAGATGCCATGTATGATCTAATTCAGAATGCAGTCTTTGAAAGGAGATTCAGTTAAAGCTTGTATGAGGTTAATAATAAGGTGTAATAACCTGTCCATACTGTAATTAGTTATTATATTTTGGTCCACTAAGGCCATGTTTAATCATTGCCAATTCAGCTATATAAGCGCTAGCAGCAGATCTACCTTGACGTGGCATATAATAAAGTTATTAATGTGTGTACAGTAAGATATATGTGCTTCTGGGAACCTCAGCTTGCTTTGGTGTGGATCTCTAAAATCGTTAATAGTCTTACTTAACACTCTGACAGTGATGTATGAGTGTGGACCACCAATTTGTTCCCATGCCGCCTCCTTATGTCCTCCTTGTACTGTTTCTATGCGCACGCGCACACACACACACACACACACACACACACACACACACACACACACACACACACACACACACACACACACACCAAGGACACTACATGCTAGTCAACAAACACACATATTGCAAAAATCTATACAACCTTATACACTCATATATACTCAAACACACACATGCACACATGGGCCTTGAGAGGGTTGCGCCATTCTTTAATGAAATTTTTCTGTTGTCAGTCAAGCTGCAGTGATGCATGGCTCCAATTTCCCTGCTCAAAATGCTCTTGGACATGTTCTGATGTCCTCACATGTGTGTACTGGTTGCTTTTGTTTATTGTATGTAACCTTGGCTCAGAAGTTAAAATGGGCCATTTGTGTTCCAAGTGAATGTCAGATCAATGGAACAGAACAAGTCAGGGGTTGATCCTAAGCTTGAGTTGCTCTCTAAGTTTAGTGAAATATGGTGTTTCACATGAACCTTCTGCACTGAAGTGGGCTTCATCTTCAGTTCTCTGATTTTCTTCTAGGTCCCAAAAACAAGTAGGCGGAAAAGCTGAGTTAAATTGCATCTACTATAGGTGTGCCTAAGAGTGTGTGTGCTGTGCCCTGCAATGGACTGAGGTGTCTTCCATGTTGTTTTTCAGGGTAATGCTGAGTGTTCTGGACTCCAGATCCACTGCAACCCTGACCAGAGCAAAACTAAACGAATACTTACAGGTAAATGGTCTTCTCTTAGAACATATCCTGAAAAACCACACGAATCAGGTTGCTTCAAAAACCAAAATACCAGCAAATCTGGTGACACTCGAATTTACTTAAACATACCGTACATTATGCTTGTACACCAACTTTAACTTTTTTTTGTTAAAGTAAGATTCCAATTTCTTTCCAATTTTAAAAAATAAAAAAGTGCCTGAAGAGACTTTTGGCTCGTATTTTGTGTTTTGCGGTCTATTTTTAAATTGTTGCTCTGTAATCGATAGCAATATGACGTAAATTTGGTCAAATGAGCAGCCTGCAACCACCGAATAAAAAAAAAATTCCAACATTTTACACATTAGATTTCCTGGTTTAGCAATATTGGGTATTAAGAGAACACTATTTTGAGTTTTCCAGAGTGAGGGCAACATGTCCTGAACTAAAATCAGAGAGTGTACAAGATTCCAAATAAAACCTCCTACACTCGTGTGTATATATATATATATATATATATATATATATATATATATATATATATATATATATATATATATATATATATATATATATATATATATATATATATATATAAAGTAAACTGTGGGTGGTAAAATAATCCAACTTGCTGCTGCTACACTAAAGTGGACTATTTTCCTAAAATAGTATTTTATTTTTTATTTTTAAAGCATTCTCCAAACAATTTACATTTTGAAAATAAAAGTCCCACACAAATGTAAATCAATGTACTGTTTATGTGAATGAAGGAAATAGGCTGGTTGAAACAATGTTTTGCAAAGACTTTGATCTACATACTTAAGGACCCCAAATTTTGTGTCCCTAAAATTACAAACGTGTAAATGAACGTTGTTCACATATTATTGTAGCAGAACTTCAAGTGTTCAAATCAAACGTTGAAAGTGAGACAATTTGAAATGTCATGCCAAATATTGAGAGCTACACGTACCAAAAAAGTTGGGACGGGTAGCAATAAGAGGCTGAAAAAGTTAACATTTACATATAAGGAACAGCTGAAAGACCAATTTGCAACTTATTAGGTCAATTGGCAACATGATTGGGTATAAAAAGAGACTCTCAGAGTGGCAGTGTCTCTCAGGAGTCAAGATGGGCAGAGGATCACCAATTCCCCCAATGCTGCAGCGAATAATAGTGGAGCAAAATCAGAAAGGAGAAGTTTTTGAGAGAAAAATTGCTAAGAAATTGAAGTTATCATCATCTACAGTGCATAATATCATCCAAAGATTCAGAGAATCTGGAACAATCTCTGTGCGTAACGGTCAAGGCCGGAAACCCATACTGGATGCCTGTGATCTTTGGGCCCTTAGACAACACTGCATCACATACAGGAATGCTACTGTAATGGAAATCACAACATGGGATCAGGAATACTTTCAGAAAACATTGTCAGTGAACACAATCCACCGTGCCGTTCGCCTTCGCCGGCTAAAACTCTATAGGTCAAAAAAGAAGCCATATATAAACATGATCCAGAAGCGCAGGTGTTTTCTCTGGGCCAAGGCTCATTTAAAATGGGCTGTGACAAAGTGGAAAACTGTTCTGTCGTCAGACAAATCAAAATTTGAAGTTATTTTTGGAAAACTGGGACGCCATGTCATCCAGACTAAAGAGGATAAGGACAACCCAAGTTGTTATCAGCGCTCAGTTCAGAAGCCTGCATCTCTGCTGGAATGGGGTTGCATAAGTGCATGTGGCATGGGAAGCTTACACATTTTGAAAGACACCATCAATGCTGACAGGTATATCCAAATTCTAGAACAACATATGCTCTCATCCAGACGTCGTCTCTTTCAGGGAAGACCTTGCAGTTTCCAACATGACAATACCAGGCCACATACTGCATCAATTACAACATCATGGCTGCGTAGAAGAAGGATCCGGGTACTGAAATGGCCAGCCTGCAGTCCAGATCTTTCACCCATAGAAAACATTTGGCACATCATAAAGAGGAAGATGCAACAAAGAAGACTTAAGACAGTTGAGCAACTAGAAGCCTGTTTTAGACAAGAATGGGACAACATTCCTATTCCTAAACTTGAGCAACTTGTCTTCTTAGTCCCCAGACGTTTGCAGACTGTTATAAAAAGAAAAGGGGATGCCGCACAATGGTAAACATGGCCTTGTCCCAACTTTTTTGAGATGTGTTGATGCTAGGAAATTTAAAAATCAACTTGTTTTTCCCTGAAAATTATACATTTTCTCAGTTTAAACATGTTGTATTCTGAATAAAATATTGAAATTTGAAACACCCACATCATTGCATTCTGGTTTTATTCACAATTTGTACAGTGTCCCAACTTTTTTGGAATCGGATTTGTAGAGCATTGTGACCATTTCAGCCCAGTTAACCCCAACATCCATTTACAGTTCCTACCATTAGCTGCCAAGCTTCATTCTTCAATTGCTGCCTAAACCTCCTCTTCCCCAAACAAGCACATTTAACAAAATACCACTAACCGAGTGGAAGGGACAGCTGAATAGCTGATAATGATAACAAAAAAAACCGCTCCTTTTTCTCACACTGTGAGCAGCTGGAAACACCTGTGGAAGAGCATTAACCTGAGTATGATTCATAGTGCAGTGAGTTTGCACCCTGAGCTCAGGAAAGACATATATACAGCATTTATTTCTAAAACGAACAAATAACTCCTCACTGTTTATCTCTTTAAGTGTCATGTGTATTTATAGTGCCTATTATGCTCAGTACAAATAAAGCACAAAGAAAAAAAAAAGTGCAGAAAGGAGGGATGAAGTAAACGTTTAGAAGCTGCTTAAAATCGAACTAAACTGACACCCCAATGTGAGCCAGCCCCATTCTCGCCATCCTAACAGGACTTATGCATCCTCCCACTTAAGAGTGTGAGCGACAGCAGGTACAGAAAGACAGAAAAAAGAGAAAAAGAGACAGGCAAAGCTGCTCAGGTGGCAGCAGAGCGGAGGATATGGCAGGCGAGGAAAAATGACCAAGTCAACTGTAACAAATTGAGGGAAGGAGCAAGAGTCTATTCAGCCCTGCTTCCTCATTTCAAACAGCAAGAAGTGGACATTCAGAGGATTACAAAGAGTCCAAGAAAAACAAAGTTACTGTACAAATGACAGGTGAGACATGAAACTGGAGAAAAGCACAGTGCCATCAGAAAAGCTTCAGTGCACTTCGGTGTAGACTCTGCAAGGCTAAGGAAATGTATTGAAGGAATGAAACGTCTTTCTTCCAAATAATTTCTAAGACACTGCTCCAAAAGATTTAAAATCACTTTAAGGTAAGGTTCAGTTCATTGTGTTTTTACATTAACTGTACAAAAAACCTGTCTGCTGTCTGCAAGTTAGCAAAATCACGTTATTTACAGTAATTGTGAATTCTTTCGGCCTAGCAATGCTGTTGACTCCAGCAACCTGACTTGTGTTTGTTCACTAATATATTACAAGCATTATTCAATATAATGTGTTATTTATATATATGCATTGTAGTCCATAGTGTCCAATATTGCACCACTGGTCCCCAACCTTTTTTGCACCACAGACTAGTTTCATGCAATACAGTTTTTTCCACGGGGTTGGGGGTATGTCACGCACATAATTAAACACAATAACTATTATAGATACAGTGCATCCAGAAAGTAATCATTGTTTTCTTCAAAATTCTACAAACAATACTTCATAATGACAATGTGAAAGAAGTTTGTTTATTACAAATAAAAAATCACATGCACATAAGTATTCATAGCCTTTGTCATGGCACTCAAAATTGAGCTCAGGTGCAGATGTTTTTACAACTTGATTGGAGTCCACCTGTAGTAAATTGTTGATTGGATATGATTTGGAAAGACAAACACTTGTCTATATGAGGTCCCACAGTTAACAGTGAATATCTGAGCACAAACCAAGACATGGAGTTCAAGGAATTATCTGTAGACCTCCGAGATTTGATTTTATCGAGGCACAGATCTGGAGTAGAGTACAGAAAAATAAAGGTCCCAATGAGCACAGTGGCCTCCATCATAAATGGCAGAAGTTTGGAATTAACAGGACTCTTGCTAGAGCGGGCCGCTTGGCCAAACTGAGCAATTGGGGGAGAAGAACCTTAATCAGGGAGCTGACAAAGAGCCTCATTTCTCTGTGGAGAAGGAGACCCTTCCAGAAGAAAAACCATCTCTGCAGCACTCCACAAATCAGGCCAGTATGGTAGAGTGGCCAAATGGAAGCCACTCCTCAGTAAAAGGCACATGACAGCACACCTGGAGTTTGCCAAAAAGCACCTGAAAGACTCTCAGACCATGAGAAACAAAGATTGAAATTTTCGGCCTGAATGCCAAGCATCATGTCTGGAGGAAACCACGCACTGCTTATCACCTGGCCAATATCATCCCTACAGTGAAGCATGGTGGTGGCAGCATCATGCTGTGGGAATTTGTTTTAGGAGCAGGAACTGGAAGACTAGTCAGCAATGTACATAGGCATCCTTGATGTAAACCCACTCCAGAGTGCCCTTGACCTCATACTGGCGCAACAGTTCATCTTCCAACACGATAATGGCCCTAAGCACACAGCCAATATAACAAAGAAGTGGCTATAGGACAACTCTGTGAATGTCCTTAAGTGGTCCAGCCTGAGCCCAGACATGAACCTGATCATCAACATCTCTGGAGAGATCTTTAAATGGACGCTCTCCATCCATCCTGATGGAGCTTGAGAGGTTCTGCAAATAAGAATGGGAGAAACTGCCCAAAAATAGGTGTGCCAAGCATGTAGCATCATACTCAAAAAGACTTGAGAATGTAATTGGTGCCAAAGGTGCTTCAACAAAGTATTGACTAAAGGCTGTGAATACTTACGTACATATGATTTTTTTTATGATTTTTTTTATTTTTAATAAATTTGCAAAGATTTCAAACACACTTCTTACATGTCATTATGGGATATTATTTGTAGAATTTTAAGGAAAATAATTGAATCCATTTTGGAATAAGGCTGTAACATCATAAACTTTCTTTCGGCTTCTCCTATTAGGGGTCTCCACAGCGGACCATCCGCATGTTTGATTTGGCACATGTTTTTACGCTGGATGCCCTTCCTAACACAACCCTCCCTTTTTATCCGGGCTTGGGACTGGCACTAAGGCTTGTGCAACCCTAATGGCTGGGGTTGGTTCCCTGTTTGGGCGCCGCATCCTAACCACTAGACCACCAGGGAACCCAAGGCTGTAACATAATAAAATATGGAACAAGCGCTGTGAATACTTTCCGGATGCACTGTATATGATTTAATTCTAAATTAAATTATTAGATATATCACAAAAATGGCACACAAATTACCATAATGCGGAATCAGTGGGGGCTAAAATAACCGATTCCCAGGAAAAAACTGCGGGAAAAAAAAACCTGTTCTGCAGACCACGACAGTCTATCAAATTGAAAAAATTAAATACTTTCTATTTTTCCTGTGTGGCCCAGCTCCAAATGATCCACAGCCTGGAACTGGTCCATGAGCCAGTGGTTGGGGACCGCTGCTTTACACAAATACTTGGTATCCAGTATTGAAGTATTTGCATTATGACAGTACTTAGTATCAAGCATTTCACTGGTACATTACAAACATTAACCGAGAACACATGATGCACTGCTACATTACTATAATACACTTGTTTGCTGGCACATCACAATCTCTTCTACTTGTCTATTATTGAACTGGTACAGTCCAGTATAGCAACACTGGTAGTCAGTGGTTTACAGTAATGAAGTAAATATAATTTGTTACAGTACTTAAGAAGCTTTTTTAAATATCTGTACTTTACTAAATTAAAGTACTTTAGTAGTAAAATTGGGGAGGTTTTTACTTAAACTTTACTACATTTCAAATTAAATATTGTACTTTTTCCTTAAATATTTAGCAAAATCTATTTTTATTTAGGACTGGATAAAAAACATGACTGGTCAAGCATGCAGCAAGCCACCAATCAGGGTGGAGCATGCTCTCTGTTTAATGCTCTCTGTATAATAAATAATAGTACATTGGATACTACATAGTACATTTGAAAGCAAATACTTTTGTACTATTACTCAAGTGAAAGTTTAACGGAAGCACTTTTACTTTCAATGAAGTAATATAAGACCCCATTCATTATGTAATATTAATCCATTGATTAATATAAATTATACACCTAGCCTATCTCTACTTTAACTCAAGTGCATGGGTTGTGTACTTCGTCCACCAATGCTGGTAGAACACAAAATATTTATGTTACAATAATACTCAATATGCAGTATTACACCAGTACATTTCAAACTAATTTTGGTATCCGATATTGCACTGGTATGTTAACAATCCTCTGTATCCCCTGTTGGACTGGTGCACCAATAACTATACTCTGTATTCATTATTCTATGGTTATAAAGTAACCAGTATTGCACTGGTACATTGCTGACGATACTTAGTATCCAGAATTGCACTTGTATACTGCAAACAATACTCTATGTCCATGTCATTCTTGATTCATTCTCTTATTTTCCTTGTCTTTCCTCCTTTCCACTTTACTTAGGTCTTATCTTTAAACTTTACTGAAAAACAACTAGAAAAAACACTCCCTTTCCCCACCCGCACTATTCATTTCTCATTTCTTGCACTTACAATCTTATCTCTTTCACACACTCATGCCGTGCTTACCTGAGCACTACTCAAAAAAAAAAGATAAATAGCATATTGGCAGTAACCCCTGCAACATATCTTTGTCTCTCTCTCTCTCTCTCCCTCAGGGCACAGATGGTAATATAAATGTGCATGAAGGAGAAGTACAGCAGCTCACACATATGTCTGACACTAGACGAGTGCTTTGTTATTCTTACTCCAGATTTTCTTCAATATCGTAAAAACCAATAATGCAACTGTTTGCTAGGAGATGAAACTCATTAAACAGCCGAAATAAAGAGGTGTCATTAATTTCACACAGTAACTATGAGCTTTGGAGGAACACTTTGGGGAAGGCCCTTTTCTATTCGAGCATGACTGTGCCTCCGTGCACAAAGCAAGCCCATAATGACATTTACTGTTGAATGAGTTTGGTGTGGAAAAATTGAATAGCCCACACAGAGCCCTGACTTGAACCCCGGTAAACACCTTTGGGATGAACTGAAAGCTTATAAGCCAGGCCTTTTCATCCAACATCAGTGCTGACCTCACACATGCTCCATTGGATAAATAAGCAAAAATCCCCAAGAAACTTTTCCAGCCTTCCTAGAAGAGTGGAAGCTGTTATGGCTCCATTTTAATGTCCTTGTAATTCAAATGCAATTTCATTACAGTCCTTTTTGGTAAAACAGTCATCTGTCTCAATACCTTTGTCCATAGAGTGTATCTGTACTGTAAAAAGAGTGTTTTGGTGAGTATTTTTTCCTGTGCTAATCCATTTGCTTTAGGATTTTGGTCCTATTGCATACAGGAGGCTTCTTTTGATGAAGACCCTTGGCTTATAAGGACTGGAATATAATAAAAACTATAGTGTTTATTTTTATTTGGATTGTCCTTATAGCCTTGAGGAATTGTCTCTCTGATTACTTTAAAAGGAACGAATGGAACCAAATCTAGTGAGGCAGATCAGCGAGATATGTCAATTAACGACCACCACAGTAGTACCACAATAGGCAGGTAAATGCTTTCCATACAAATCCATCAATTCTTCTGTTCTTTGTAGCTAGCCATCTAACTAACGCAACCAATCATTTATTAAGAATGCCATTAGACAGCATGTCAACTTTTAAGTACATTCTTAAGGAGTATAAGAGTGCTTTTTACATCAAGCAGCTAAAATAACTAAATCAATTGGATTATTTTATATAGCAATAAAATAGACAATTCGTTGGTTCATTAGCATAATCTACAGGATATAACTAAATTACAAAGTTAAGTTAAAAATATTCATTACATGGCAAAATATATGCCACCTGATCATCACATTTACATGCAGTTCTTGCTCAAAATGTAGCCACAAAACTTCAACTCACACATTGGCTTTGTTTGCTAAAGCTTTAGAAACAGAGTCCCAATTATGTTCAAGCATGGCAATACGTCTGTGCAGGAAGTGAGCTCTGTGAACAAATGGTTTGCCAAGGATGGTGTGTAAGAACTCAAGTATCCTGCAAAAAACCCTGACCTTTACCCCACCAGTGGTGGACATACTACACAAAGCATGTACTTGAGTGAAACCAGTAAAAGTAAAAGTCCATTTAAACCTTTACTTGAGTAAAAGTACAAACGTTTTTGCCTTCAAATGTACTTAAGTATCCAAGTTCTATGATTTACTATGACTATAATGTCCTATTATCCTCTTGTCTATTGTTCCCTTTGCTTAATCAACTCAGTTTATGTGAAAAAACTCTAAAGTTACTCTTAGCACACCAATCTATTAATTAAATGATATTATTGAGTCAAACACTGATTGGTATCTAATAAATTAACATGAGCCCAAAATCTTATTTTCAATGCTTCAAAAAAATCTAGCAAATAAGGCCACGGGTGCTGTGGCGAGTTAGAGTCAGGAGTTCCTTCCATCATTATTCCTCTCTAAATGTTCTGCTTGCTGTTGAACTTATGCTGAACTGTATGTAAGTAGATACCACAAACTTTCAATGGCGGTTCAAGCCTGAATGAGGCCCTGGGTGAACCACACCATAACCCAACGTCGCCCCCATTGATTAGTTTCAGCTTTGAAAAGCTGCTCTCTACTTCAGCTACCGTCACTGGATGAGTGGATGAGTAAGAACATATTCTCAGAGCAGTCCACAAATTTGGATCCATTTCTTCGAGCTCCCTTTCATGTATACATATCACCCTGAATGCATTTATCAAACTCTCAAAGCCAACAACTATTTAACTCCTTGGCTAAGTGTAGCCACAAGATACAACATCTATATCCCTATAATATATGTTTTTCGAATAAGCCTTTTAAGCTGCACTGAATATTCCCCCTTATAGATATATTGTTGCTCTATGCATTAACGCACAGCAGGCAACACAACATAACCTAAGTAATATACAGTTATTAGGCTATTTCATTAAATGCTTTAGCCTACACTATCCTTATAACGGGATAAGTAAAAGAGCTGCACACACAACTTTATCTATTGCACGTTATTGCAGGTTTAGACGTTTTTTTTTTGCTATCCATAATTTTAATTTGGATTCAGCTCACCTTACTGACATAACATCACTCCAGGTCTTGTCAGTTCTCCTACTGGAAACCCTGAAGGCTGAGATAAGGTCACCCAACCCCAGCCTCTCCTTTATAAGTCTATGAGCGAGGGTACTTATCTGGGCGGTGAGTGCACACTTCAAGTCCCGACCAGGTTCATTGACTCTGAAATGATTTAGTAATTGACGAGGCCATGAAAATAAGCGGTGAAAATTTATTTTTTTGTGTAGAAGAAACTACTAAAATACAGTAATGACTTATTTTCTTTGTTACTGTCCACCAATGGACCACACTGAATTGGAGCACCGATTACACCCAAGAACTCCTCGTCCAACCTCAGTATCTGAAATCAGTAATGCTCTTGTATCTGAATAGGCACAAATCCCCCAAACCCACATTCCAAAATGTAGCTTTACCAGAAGATTGGAGGTCAGAGTAAAAGCAAGTGTTAAATGGAAGGGGTGTGAGCCCTCTGCTGGCAAACCATTCACACCTCTCCATAAAGAGCTTGTGCACAACTAAACATTCAGCATTAACGAACAAGTGCATTAATACATTTTTCTTAATAGTAAACACTGTGCCTAGGTGGGTATTATATAACAGTGAATTATCTCCGCTGTTACCTTCTAATATTTTTATATTCTTATTATAACCACTCACATACATTTTCTGAAATAGCTGAGAAGTTAGAGGCAGCTAAAGTGTATCAAAGCACAATCAGTTTGATAAATTAGCATAGTGCAGTAAAGAAAACAATGGCCTTTATGCCTTAGGTTTTAGTTTGCATGTTGCTTAACCATTTGCTTTCTGAGTCGTGTACAACGTACATGCTACTGTAACATAGCATGGTGTCAAACAGCTAGCCATGATCAGTCACCCTAACTAACATCTTCCTGAAATGTTTAACTAGCTAAGCAAGTGACGGCTAAAATTTGCTAAGATAAATTCTTTTTTCATTATTTTAAGCTCTTGCTGCTAACTAACTTTGATATTTATTCATTTACAGTGTGGTTGCAAAATACGTAACCAGGCTAACTCTGCATGATTAAAGTTTGAAGTATATATACAGTGGAACCCACTTATCTCGACAACCCTATTAAGTCGACGTTTTTGAAGTGGAATCGCCAAATTCTCGCTTTGTCTAAGCATTTTTTATCGGTTATGTCGACTTTTTTATGTCGCTGAACCCTGATATCTCGAGCACAAGGGGGGAAAAATTTGCCATTTAACGTCGGTTATCTCGGTGCAGCCGCAGAAGAACTCGCGGAAGTGGCGGAAAAATCAAACCTTACAGCTGCTACAGGTGTTGTATTGTATACTGGTGAATCTCTGCTGTTAGTTAGTGCACATATGCCTTTTGTTGTTAAATGCTATGAGCAGCAAAAGCATAGAATGAACACCGGCAGGATCGGGGGGGAATCCGCGGTGCGCTTTGCGAAGAAAAGAAAAGTGTTAAAAAAGAAAAGAAGAAAAATACGCATGAGCGATAACAACGACCGCCGTGAACCAACATATACCAACAATAACGGACAGTGAGAGTGTGGAAGTTTAAATAGGAGCTGGTGATGATGATAAACGAGCACCATATGTGCGCGATTGAAGCCGGGAACTTCAGAGAAAGCACCGAAGGGGGCGTGGCAGGTGGATTCCTGACAGATAACAAACATGTATGTACATTTTTATAGCCTGCCTTCATCAAACAAATCGCGGCAACGCTGTTGTGTAAAAATTTAGGGTACAAATACAAAACAGGAGGGTGATTCTTGTAGTATCTTTATCAGACATAATGTAAGGTTTGGAACGTCTTGACAGCGTTATGCCTAATTTTAAGAAGTGGTAAGAGCACAAAGCGTAAAGAAGTAATAATATACGTGAATGTAAATAAATGCAGTGATCAAGAAAATTCCTCATGTAAGAATAAATGTCACTTGGTGTAAAATATCAAATAATGTTCTGTATCCGAGGAATGTATTTCTGAACATACAGTACTAATTAGCCAGGTGAACCATCCGTCATTAAGAAAATGTTAGGAAAGCATAACTCTGTTGACGATTCAGTAGCTTGTGAGGTTCATTAGCTAGTTAACTAATAGCTACACATGTATAAATATGCTGTAGCAGATATTTGTCTTTGACATTATTCAAAGCTTTACCTATAGCCTGTAACAGATTTATTTAACACAACAGACCATCGCTTCTGATTCAGACTTTGGAGCTATGGATAGCTAGTCTAGGACATTCAGCTGACTAATCTTTTAACTGTAAATTTCTCCGCAGGTGGAAATGCCGATATCTCCCCAGGCTTTTGCAAATCATTATTATGCTGATTAATATGAAGCATTTAAAATTGAACACAGATGATAAAGTGGACCTGGGATACACATCTGTTTCCAGTGTCTCAGACATTGCTGCTACCGATTCAGCATTTGCTGCCTGGCAGCTGCTTTATTCTGATTCATTTCTTTTTATTTGAAATTTTGCCTGCACTCTCTTTTAATTGGCTGACATCTTTCAAAGTAAAATGTTTTCGAAATGTTACTGTAATAGTAATCAGAAATTAATGCAATTTCATTTTTTTTTTTTTTTTTTATTAAATAAAAAAAGGTTGCAAAAAATCACATATTAAACATAATAATAGCAGATGTAGGGTGTCCTTTCCACCTGTGCTTATTTCACAACATACACTTAGAATCACAGAGCAGCAGCCGTCCAACATACAACCAGGAGCAAATTCTCCACTTTTCCTTAAGTACAGTGTTTTTAGGCAGAGAAGTGATGAAGGCATAGTCCGTGTTCGCTGTCTGAAGATGCTCTGGCGATGATAATGACTATCTCTTAACAAACAAAGAAAAGCCATCAATTTCCAACAATATCCTGGCACTAGCTTGACCGCAATCACATTTAAATGATATATGGTATTTCTGAATCTTCAAAAACATGATGTGTTCGCTTTTAAAGCTTTTATGTGTATTAGGGTTATCAGTGGGAGTTCTTTATGAGTAGGTATACATTTCTTACATTTTGATGCTACTTTCTCAGAAATTCATAAGCCTCATCCAGCTTGCCGTAACGTATAATCCACCGCTATCCTTTTTCCTCTTATTAAAATTGATTGTCTGGTTTAGTGCAGGATGTGGCATGAAACCGCCAAATAAAAGTGCTCCCCTTTCAATTTGAATCTGCATAATGCAGGAATTGAAGATGTTTGTGGGCATGAATAAATAAATGTGTAGAAAGGTCAGATCATCTGTCTTGGAGGTGCATAACCAATACAGAATAGGTCTGAGGATTTTCAAAAAAGCCGAATAAAGGGATTTTGCCTTGTTTAAAGGTCTAACTGTTCAGATCAACTTAGAGACAGCTTTTATTTTTTATTCAATCTATTTCGATGCACCTGTATTTGTGTAGCACTTTTGAGAATGGACATTGTGACAAAGCAGTTGGAGAGCAATATATGAATTCCAGATACACATTAATAAATAAATGTATCCCTAATTAGCGATTTAGAGGTGGGGTTGACAAGGAAAAACTCCCTGAGACTTCATGAGAAAGAAACCTTGAGAGAAACCAGACTCAAAAGAGAAATCATCATTCAGGAGATGCCAGGTGGTGCAATTATAAATTATTTTGCTTAGGTATATACACCTATCAGGCATAACATTATGACCACCTGCCTAATATTGTGTTTGTCCCCTTTTGCTTGACCCATCAAGAATTAACAACATTCTTCAGCAATTTGAGCTACAGGAGCTCATCTATTGGATTGGACCACAAGCGCCAGCCTTTGCTCCCGATGTGCATTAGTGAGCCTCGGCCGCCCAAGACCCTGTTAACATTTAACAAAATGTTAATTTACTACCTAATATATCCTACCCACTAACATGTGCCATGATGAAGCGATACTGTAACCAGTGTTGTTCACTTCACCTGTCAGTGTTCATAAAATTATGCCTGATCAGTGTATTATTTAAAGTTATATATTATTTATTATTAAAAGGTGTGGCAAGCTTAGGAGATTGTTAGTTAGGTGTAGGTAGAGATGAGAAGTGGCAGGGTTTCTTTGCATTGGTCTATTAGTAGTAAAATGCTGTTGAAAATACAGGAGGCACAAGGACACATTTTACAGAAAAGCTGTGTAATTCAACAGCCTGCAAATCAAATTTAAAGCTTAAATGCTTTTTATGCTATACTGAGTGACTAATTCACAGTTTGCAAAAAAATGTGTTTATTAAAAAACATTATACAATAATCTAAAGAAACCACTTATAACACACTCGTAAGAAAAAGCTGCATTAATAAAGGATAAAAGATGTGAAGTCTATAGCAAAAAGGTTTTTCGCACTAAGCTGTGTCTGTACACAAGGCCTCTTAGAGGTGGCATGTTGCTGCTTATCTGAGTCCAAATGAATTAGAACTGAATACTAACGTGTAACTTTGGGCTTCAAAAATGCTCATTCATAAACCACCATTAGTAGTTCAATTCACCCTGCATTTACACAGTGCAGGGATTTTTATTTTATTCGCTTTAAAGCAGCGGTTCCCAACCTTTTTTTGTGCCACGGACCGGATTAATTTCAGACAATATTTTCACTGACCGGCCTTTAAGGTGTGGCGGTTATATAACAAAATAAAATGATACGACCGGCATAAAAACTGGTATTTTAAAAAAATATAATAAACGTTAATCCACTGTGTTGTTTTTTGTTACATTTGCTAGCTTGAGGGTTTGAGTTTAGCGGTAATGTATTATGCGTTAGCGGCCAGAGCAGCCCCTTTAAGAAGGTAGCGGATGGAGGTAAGACATGTGACCGAGGCATCATGACATGCATCAAGAGTGAGTCATAGACAGATTTGGCAGAGAGAATCCGTAAATTTTCCAAAATAAAACATCGTTAAGAATCAGATACATATAAAACGTAAAATATGTAACTAATGTATTTTTTCTGTACCAATTGACCTATGGACCGGTGCCGGTTCACAGCCCGGGGGTTGGGGACCACTGCTTTAAAGGACACAAAAAGGATTCATTCAGATGTAAGTGGGATTAAACATTTTTGCACCCTTCCACTTCATGCAAAGTGAAATCATAGAATTTTAAGGATGAACCTAAAGCTTAAAAAAATTATAATAATAATAATTTATAATATGAGTTTCTCATTGCAGATTGTCAAACCGACTTTATCAGGTACAATATAAGTTGGACAAACCTGTACTGAAGTGTCTCATTTGCATGAATGATGGATGATACAGGATATACAGACTTAAAAGGTGACCTGAAGTTTTTCTACCTTGCTTTTTTTTTTTTTTTTTTTACCACAGAGCCCCTTCATTGCAGTGTCCTAATATGATACTGTTAAACATGCTAAACTATGCAGTTTTGTGTCTTATCACAAACCTGCAGAAATTAATTAAATCTTACGCTTTGTACTAAAATCTGGTGACACACTGAAAATCAAACTGGCTTAGTTGTTCTCACAAACGTCGCAAGATACCAAATATGGAATACGGGTGAAAAAAGTTTGATAAGAATACAAAAATCAGTTTATTACTCCAAATAGCTATTAAGTCATGAATTCTATGCCACTTTTGGTGCTTGCTTATCGGTTAAAAGGTTGGAACCTCAAGTTCAAGTGGAATAGCTGACATGAGCAAGTCTAGCCTGCTGTCCTCTTTTACCACTACAACAAGCTTGGGGGCACCAATAAGGGCCTTCCTCTCTGACCTTGTACTTTTTTCCTTTCATGGGTGGAAATGACTATTTGGATATGCAAAGAAGGATATGCTTTGGATATGCCTAACAAAAAAAATAAAACATTTAAATAATCATTGTATCAGGCTGCATTAGGCTTTCATACATACAATTATAATAAAAAATATTTGTGTGCTACCAGATCACAAGCATAAACATGCATTGATATCAAATTTCCTTAAATAATCATTCATTAAAAATTATATATACTGTATATAATTAAAGAAATTATTTTCTTTAGGTCTCTGACTTAAGTAGCTTTTAGATTTCAATTTGAACTTTAACAGGTGGTGTTATTTAGGTTGAGGTTCCGAGCTGCTCCTGTTTCTGTTGGGAGGCTCTTCCTTCTACCACTGTTGGTCGTTTCCACAAAACGTCTTTCAGCTTCTTAGGGGTCACTAAAGCAGATTCTCCGCATGTTTAATTTGACACATGTCTTTACTCACAAGATGCCCTTCCTAACGCAACCCTCCCCATTTATCCGGCCTTGGGACCGGCACTGAGAGTGGCTAGGGTTGGTTCCCTGACCAGGGATCGAACCCGGGCCGCAGCGGTGAGAGCGCCGCATCCTAACCACTAGACCACCAGGGAACCCTAGCGGTTTCCACAAGGACACCCTAAACATTTGCACTTTCATCCAGGATTGTGAACATCCTTTCAGTGCACCTAGTACTGTTTATTCTTCTACATCTTGCTTCACTGTAATGATGTATAATTCCACTCTTTACTGTCACCAGAACGATTTCACTATTAAATTAGCTTCTTTTAAAGCTTTCTTCTTTTCCTGTGATCTCAGAGTGAGTTTCCACTGCTGCTAGATTTAAATCTACTGTTCATGCAAATTTGTAAAGCTGCTTCATGCTTTTGTGAATGTCAATTATTAAAACGTACTCCACATTAAACGCACTGTTGAACAAAACTGCCTGGTGTCATTAACAAAACACAAATTTATAGTTTGAAGCTAAAACTTTCAGACACAAAGCAGAGATAAAACTTGAACAGATGACCCGATGGTCTACAGATCGGTTTGGTTACAGATCGTGAGGCTATTTTTACAACACTGGGCTTTAAATGGTAAGGACCACCGGCTGAGTGCACCCCATTCACACATACACGGATCAATGGGGTGAAATCTTTCCGAACGTTCTGCCCTGCTCTTTCCACCATTTCTCTTTCATGTTTTAATAAGATCATTTTCACCACTCCCTTTCCTCTTGATGTTTTTTATATTTTTTCTCTTTACAATAAAGGGCTTTGGCTCCTTGGAATAAGGAATCGGGAGGAAGAAGTGGTGTCGAGGAGGAGCCGTGATCCCTGACTGTAGCAAGCTGGCACACTTTAATGAAGTCAGATCTGCAAGGCCGACGCCACTGTGTCTCCTCGGACGCCCGCACGACTATCAAGGGAGGATGATGGAACCGTAATGCAAGACATTGGCAAGCCTGCAAGTTCACATGTACATGCGTTGAAAAATCCACTGATTTGTATGTCATGAACAACTCAATCCATGCACAAACCAACCAAAAACCAGAAGCAAAAATGAAATGAGGAAAGGAAAAAAGTTATGATTATAGAATGTTTTTCTAGCTATTTTCACAAGTCACTCTGGATCAGTGCATCTGCCAAATGCTATAAAAGTAAATTACCATTAACCCAACAACTCAATTGCTCCTTCATGAGCTCCAAACCTGTTCCAGTATAACAATGCTCCTTTGCACAAAGCCAGTTCGATGAGGACATGGTTTTTCATGGGTTGGAGTAAAAGATCTTGAGTAGCCTGCTATATAGTTCTGACCTTGTCCCTGCTAAACACCTTTAGGATGAATTGGTCTCCTTTTTGGTCTGAATGTGAAATTAGGATATTTTGAATAGAATATTCAAAAAGCACATACAAATCTTACAGTCAGGTGTCCACAAACTATTGTCCAAATAGTGTCTTTCCAGAATGATGTAGAAGCTAAAAGCCTTTTTATTTTACCATAGCCTATCATCCAATGAAACTATATTCTGTTCCTCAAAGCTCTACAAATGCAGTGCTTATTGTACAGCAAACACATTAAACCACTTCTTTCTTATGTCTGCAGCACTACTGCTGAGTGTGTAGGTTAAAAACAGCTGATTCCATTGATCTTGCTTTCACTGACCAAATATTTCATTTCGATTAATTATGTATGTGACCTTTCTTTCTATATGGACATGGAAATAAAAGATTGAGCTGATAATGCCAAAATAAATATGAGTGGTATTGGGACTCAAAGTAAAGAAAAAAAGTATAATTAAAGATAAATTAGGCTTTGTTAAGGAAATAATCTGGGGTTTTTTATGCACATAAAACTCCTGTAGTTAAAAACTACCTGTGTAAAGAGCAAAGCTCCTCCATATTTGTCACCTTCGACACTAATTGGACAAAAAAAAGCTTTTGTCTTGGACAAAAAAAAAGTCTTGGACAAAAGCTTGTGGACACCTGAGTATAAGATTTATGTTCGCTTTTTAAACATATTATTCCAAATTTAGTCCCTGTTTGCTTTTTATAATAACCTCCACTCTTCTGGGAAGTTGTTCCACTAGATTTTGGAGTGTGGTTGTGGAGATCCGTGCTCATTCACGTAAATTCAGTTAGTAAATTCAGACACTGATGTAGTAGGGACCTGTGGTGCAGTTAGCATTCCTATTCATCTCAAAGATGTTTAATAGGGTTGAGGTAAGAGCTCTATTGCAGGCCACTCAGGATCTTCCACTCAACCCATGTAAATTATAGCTTCATGAAGCTGGAACAATGATGAACAGGTTTGGGTTTCCCTGGTCAAGTGAAGGCAAATTTCATGCTACCACATTAAAAACATCCTATACTAATGTGTGCCTCCAACTTTGTGGTAACAGTTTGGTGAAGAACCACAAATGCGGTATGTGGTATATAGTGTACACTAATTGTGCTATTATAAAAAAAAAAGAAGCTTGTGCTAATCCTATTATTTTCTGATCTGAAGCCCATTTTTTTCATTTTCCCATAGCCTGTTCCTTCAGCTAAACCCTCTGGCTGAGGAAGAAAGGATTATATGGATTAGTAATACTTCTGCCGGTACTGTAGTTTAAGTGACTTTTGACAACTTGTGCGATTTTAATCAGCAATATCAAGCATCTGAAAAGTAATCATTTCCAAAGAAATTACTTTCCATGTTTAACCAAGCGTAGTTCCTTGGTAACCTTCTGTAACGGCGGTTTTAATCAACCTCACTTGAATTTGATAGAAAAACGTGCACTGATAATTGTCTTTTCTTGTTTTTCCATAATTGCTTGAATACAATGTCTGGATTGATCGGTCTATCTCAGCTATTTGAGAAAAATGTGTGCTAATTTCCCTTTATTTTAAATTGGTTTGTCAAATATGTAACAAATGATATTAGCCCTCCTCTGATAAAGCAAGTCCATGGCAATGTATTGTAGCACTCAAACTCCCATCATCAAAAGAGACCATATCTCATCTGTCCAAAAGACTTCGGACACTTTAAGCTTCATCCAGCTATAGCAAACTGTTGTTTCTTCTGCCCATAACTTTCTAGCATGCTGACAGAATCCCAATTTTCCATAATAAGGACAACACCATTCCTCAGGCATGACCATTTTATTTTTATTTATTGGTGTGGTCTACAATCTCTCCATCTGTCCATACCACTTGCAGTCCAGTTCCAATCCCACATCACCGCAGTCTGAAACCAGTGCTTTCGACACATCTATTACATGTTTTGATGTCCCTGAATGATTTGCTCTGCTTTTGTCAGCCACAAGATGGGCCCTTTTACTGGCATCAACACTTCTTTAGTCCTTATGTTGAGAGATGACAGTGACAGATGCAAATGCCGTATTTCTTTCTTTTTTTCTCTCTCTCGCTATCTCGTGCATGAACTATGGATGCAAAAGCACACAGCTGGGTAAGCATATTCATGACATGGTAAATAGCAGCGCTTTGTGGTTTTAGTGTCAAACACTAGGCTCGCTCACTGCAGGCGTCGCTCAATGTTGGCATTAGTCATGTTGTGACTCACTTACTTTCCCTTGACAGCTGTGTGTAATAAATTTGTAAAAAAAAAAAAAAAAAAAAAGGAAGCTAACAGCCTGTAATTCAAAATGAGCTTGAAGGCCAGTGTCACAGTGGCATGTTATGAACAAAAAACAGGCAAGAAGTCAAAAGACATGCTCAAGCCATTATTAGTTTAACACTGAAAACAGCATTAGGCATTATTTATTCATTTCTTTTCAGCCAGACTTCTAAGTGTGAGCATGACCCGAGTTATTTAACTTTTTTATGATTTACTATTATTCTTTTATGTTATATAGAAATAGATCAATGAAGCTGCGGTGAACAGAACTATGTGACAGCCGACTTCAAGGGCACATGCCATAATTCTTCAGACTTATCTCTTAAAAAAATTAATAAATAAATGCAACCCCTGTGCTCCAAACTAGAGCTCAAAAAATGGGTCGCTTCTATCAACTAAACACGATTATGACCCTAAGTAACACAGCACAATTTAATTTTCCATTCTGGTTGGTCAAAAGGTATTGGTCACTTCTCTGACAATGTTGTTGGCTTCGACTCAAATCAGTTTATTTTAATGGGCTTGTTTCAATACATCATTGTTTCCTAAGTAACAGGTCATTCATAGGTACTAATAATGTTATTTAATATAGAAAATTAGAAATGAAGGAGCTACTAGTGTCATTGCTTTGTAAATGTTTATTTTTAGACAAAAGACTTGTTTCTGAGTAACATTAAATGTGTTACTTTATTTTGCTTTTGTTCTTGATTTATTCAAACTTATAACAGGATGTAAAGTGGCAGTCACACCAGATCAGGGGTGTCCAATCTTTTCCACAAAGGGCGGGTTTAGATTTTCATTCCAACCAGATCTAGTCCACACCAAATTCTGCAGGTTTAAATTCAATGATTTTCATTTTCAATGATTATCAGCTGTGGGCCTTTATTGGTTGGAATGAAAACCTGCACCCACAATAGCCCTTCGAGGAAAAGATTGGGCACCCCTGCACTAGTCTATTAGAATGTCAAATTTTCGAGGAACTGCTACACATAACTAATACTAACATTGAACCATCGATTCCTATATGTGACAACAATGCAAATCGTGTAGATCTCAGGTAGATTGATTTTGATTTTATATATATTTTTTTACGCTGTATTGTTTAAACTGGGATGGTGTGACACTTCTGTAAAAAATTATATATATATACATATTCAGTTCACTTTTTTGTTATGTATATAATTCCACATGTGTTAATTCATAGTTTTGATGCCTTCAGTCTGACTCTACAATTTTCATAGTCATGTAAATAAAGAAAACTCTTTGAATGAGCAGGTGTGTCCAAACTTTTGGTCTGTACTGTATATATATATATATTTTTTTATTTTTTTTTTTATTTTTTTACCTGTACCTTCTATAATCAGAGTTTCCTCTATATTCAATCTTCAGATTGTTAGATGTCTTCACATGATACGAATTCACAAGCCAGAGTAAAAACTGAGAAAACTCGTCACACTGAGCATACGATTTCTTTCTCAAGAATTTACATTCGTATCAATGGACGTCAATGAAAAGAATAGTGAAGTGTGACTATTATTTAACTTCTTTTGTGGAATTTTAACAGCTTACAAAAAATTTCATTTTTTAGTTCATTACAAATGTAATTTTTAGCAAATGTCTTTTATAAAAGACGGATACAAACTTTTTAATGCATGCTGTTATAGGAAAATAATCAACCTACAAACTACTCATGTTATGTTCTGATCTGAAGCTGTAGCTTTCCATTCCTTTTCTTACTCCTTCCAAACTCCCTGGCTGAGTAAAAAATGTGATGTAAAAGCATTTTGGGAGTCTTGTAATTGTCCCACACTTACTAAGGGTGGAAAAACACATGAGAGGGCCATTACTAGTGCAATGTAGAGGGCGGACTATGGTCACAATAAGACAGTAATTGGGAGAAAAGTGGTCAAAAGAGAGTTGGAGAGAAATGTTCAGAGTAAAACTAAAGAAACCTGCTCTGGTCCAGTTCCATTGGTCGCTTCGTATGACTAAAAGACAGTGATTGCTCCTTTCTCCTCTCTCTCCTCTCTCCTTACATCCCAATGAGATCTTTCTGCCCCCAATCGCAGGTCATTTCAATTACCATCAAATAGGAGCATAAAGAGGACCGAGGATCGCCTGCTGCTCGATAATGCCATTAAGAGTCTCATCATCACTCTTTGATCTTAATGAGACATTTTGTTGTGGATGACAATAATGCGCTGTCCGTTTCAGAACCGTCTGAACAAAACACAGACTGTAGCATCTAATCACCAAAAAAAACTAATAAAAAAAGGTAACAAAATATACATTTTTATATAAAGTAGTACCACACACACTTTAAACCGTTTGAGACATTATTCTAATAAAACTTCAGCTTATCTTAGCAAATCTGTACACAGAAAATACAGCACAAAAGCCTCTTGAATGCCAGTGAGAAAATGAAGCATTTTATTGATGAACTAAAGAGAAAAGAACAAATGTAATGAGAGGAGAAATGTAACTGAAACAGACAGAAATTCACCTGGACTGCATATAAATACAGTGAAACCAGAAATAAAATTAAACACATACATAATGGTTTATCACAGAAGTAAGTAGAACAGGAAATAATAATGACGATGCTTCACAATACAGTAAAAAAAAATCATTTCAATGAATAAAAATTGCAAGCCAATTCAGGCAAACCTACTAGTCAAACTAGGATCTGGAGAAAATTTCTGAAATATAAACACACACAGCAGTGCATAGCAATGTAAAAGGTACAGAAAAGTCCAGAGTATCCATAAAGTCCCTGATTGCAAGGTCAATAGCTCACAAATGCTACTATTGAGGAAAGCTGGAACATTGAGTGCAAGCTTCCGAGGACAAAAAGGTTCACTGCCGGCTCCGGGACTATTACAGACCTCATACAGGTGAAAAAGCGCTCCAAATGGTTCATATTCACAAAGCCATAAATCTTGTATTCAATTCTGATCCATTTGAAGTCATTCTATTGAAGTATATCCACTTGCCAACCATCTTAGCATCTGCACGGAAATAGAAAGACCCATAAAACAAAAAGATTAACAAGATAAGGTGTCAAATGTGGGTCTGAAAATGCTGTTTATTTTCAATGTCTTCAAAAACCTTCTAAAAATACAAAATCCAATATGAATAGCTCTAACATTCAACATGTGGAAGCACTATGCTATGCTTACAGTGCATTCAGAAAGTATTCATTTTGTTATGTTGCAGCCTGATAGTACAATCATTCAAATCATTCCCCATATTCATAATGACAAATATTAAACAAGAACTTTCCGTACATTTATATATAAAATAAAATAAAATAAAATATAACAAAATATCACACCTTTGCACCAATACTTGAAAGTTAGCTTAGGTGCCTCCCATTCCTCATGATCGTTGTTGAGATGTTTCTAACAACTTGACTGGAGCCCACGTGTTAAATTTAATTGATTGGATATGCTTTGGAAAGGCACACACATGTCTATATAAGGCCTCACAGCTGACAATTCATTTTAGAGCAAACACCAAGTTTATTATCAGCACATCATCACTTAAGATTATCTAATGTGTACGTTTGAAATGACACAAACAAACACTTCTTAGTGTGTTTGAGATGCTAAGGGATTTTCTAAACACTTGCATTTTCAGTTTTTGTTTCATAGTAGCCTTGTGCACTTTTTGGATCTGCTGCATTATGCATCATTGCATGGCATTTCCTAATGGGGGCTTTTAGAAGTGTCAGAACAACAATCATGCCGAGAATTTAATAACACCTGAACTTCAATCAACTATTTTAGGTGCAATTAAGACCATTGATATCAATCTATGCCAGAAACATAGCTGAACATGGCCTTACATGGACACTCTAAAGATAGATTAAGATTAAAGTAGATGGTACAACTTAGTTGCATGAATGGACTGCAATTTTGCTCTCACTTTTCTGCTATGAAATTTACAACTACATTTGCTATGTGGTTTAGGAGCACAACTGACACAAAAGTTCGACCTCAAGTCTGCATCAGTGAACAGTTGATAACAAAAGACTTCATTTCTTGTTTACACAAGTGCACATTCAGGCCATGTAGTACACATTTATTGCAGTTAAAATGATTGAATTAATATAATTATACATAATTATTACATTTATATAAATAATGATAAAAATTATTTACAATTGTTCTTTCTGGTGACAGGGGTCCCTGGTGGTCTAGTGGTTAGGATGCGGCGCTCTCACCGCTGCGGCCGGGGTTCGATCCCCGGTCAGGGAACCAACCCCAGCCACTCTTAGTGCCGGTTCCAAGCCCGGATAAATAGGGAGGGTTGCGTTAGGAAGGGCATCCCGCGTAAAAACATGTGCCAAATCAAACATGCAGATGATCCGCTGTGGCGCCCCCTAATGGGAGAAGCCGACATTTGGAATGAAGCACAAATTCTCATATTTTAAAATCTTGCTCCTAATTAGGTGATTCGGATCATGTAACCATGTGCATACATCTAGCTTTAGTGTCAGAATTGAGCCATATTGTGCCATTGAATGTGGTATCCTAGAATGGCACATATCCAGCACCGATTTCTGCCCTGCTGTAGCTGCCAGGGTCGGCTGTAAAGGCTGTTATTGTGGACTGGAAATCTGTCATCCAATGCAACACTCACTAACGAGTTCCCAACTGCCTCTGGAAACGTTAGCAGAAGCCAAAGACCACCACACACAATGGCAAGAGAAGAGTGGGGAGCTCTAAAGCACATAGCAGCACAGGCAGGATCAATTATTAATGCCACTGATTATGGAACGAGATGTTCAGCAGGCACGAAAGGATACTAACATCATCCAAAACTGGTCATCCTCAGACTGGAGAAAGCTGTGTATGTGATTAGGCTGGAAATCATACTTTGGCATTCTCTGAATTTAATGTTTCATGCCAAAAAAAGTTTTTCTCTTCTAGATTGTTCTCTCAGCGGGTGGTGACACCTTCAGAAAGCGATTTGAGAAACGCAGCTGAAGTGGCCATTTCATAGATCGCTTTTTTTTTTTTTTTTTTGCAATATTATAGGTTCAGAACAAGGGTAGAGCTGGAAACAATTTCCCCAGACATCGAGCCCCTATTTCAGCCATATTACAGAAAAAACATCTTCGATTAATGGTTTTATGGCACCTGGAAATAGACGACATACATTTGCTCTATCTATCTTTATTTCTGCTTTTCCTTATCTCATTCCTTCTCACTTTGTTGATTTTTCAACTGTATCTCTCCCACACACACACACACACTCAGAAGCATCGCTCTGGCAGTTTCTGAAAGTCAAGAAAATGTAATCGTAACACTTGAAGACTTTTGCTGTCGTGGCACTTTTTGCCTCTGTTGCCTCTGATTTTGCACATTCACACAGTATTAAATGAGTAATTATTCCCAATGCGTCACTAGACAGGAGAATTTTATTGAATTCTCACATTCTGTCATAAATAAAAAAAAAAAGTGCTTTGTAAGATCAGGACTCCCTGCCTAAAAATATGAAAACTGGTATGTCACTAGTACTATTAGCTGCAATTGACACAAGTAACATGTAAGTTGTTAGAACATAGAGTATGTGTTACAGGATCAACAGGGCAGCTGGTAATTGTTATATACGTTTTAACAATACCAGCGATTCTCTCAGGAAAAATTAAAATTCTAAAAGCCAATTCCCGCTGCACTAGCCAAGCCTGTATTATTGCAAGAGAACTAATAATCTAGGAAGGTGAATGCTAACACAAGCTTTTTTTTTTTTCCTTTTCCCTCCCTGAGAGTATGCACTCTTTGACTCCAGGCTACAGTCAGCAATGTGGCTATATATACTGTAGTTAGGAGTGGGCAATATGATAAAAATATCATATCATCCTCAAAGACATGTCTACAATGCACAACATGCATGATGACATATTGGGGCTTGCTAACAAACCAGCTAATATTTATTTTTTATTGTACTTTTTTTTTTTTTACATTTATAAAGAAATTTGATTTGGTGTATATATTTATATACTGTAAATGAGCAGAAAATAAGGTTATTTAAAATTTGCCAAATAGATAAATAAACAAGTAAAAATGTAGAAAGATTGTATTATAGTAGCGGCTTTCATTGAGTTTGTAATAAAAATAAAGACATTTTAAGATTTTATTTAATAAATTATGATATTTATGATAATCAGAATATTGATTTTATTTTGTCATATGACCCCAGCCTTATAAATACATATTATACATTTATATTTACATACATTTACATATTTATGTTTATATTCCTTGCACTTGTCTACGGAAGAAACTGCATGTAAACTGGATTTTATGGTAATTGCCATGAGGGGAAAAAAAAGCTTCTCGGCTGAGTTATTAAAGATAAGAACATTTGAAATGCACCTTTTTTTGCAATCTGCAGTGACCAGCATGAGAGCGGATTTTTTATTCCCTGGTAAATCCAACTTCGTTTCACTGTTTACATGACTAATGTAAGCTAGAACGAGTTTTTCCTTCCACATTAACAGACAGAAAACCTTCTCAATTCACTTCTCGAAAACATTGGGCTGCTGATGTCAAGTCAAGTCAAGTCAGGTTTATTTCTATAGCGCTTTTCACAACAGGCATTGTCTCAAAGCAGCTTTAAAGAAATCAACAGTGAAGGTGAATGGTGTGCATTTATCCCTGATGAGCAGCCGTGGCGACTGTGGCAAGGAAAAACTCCCTTAGATGATATGTGGAAGAGACCTTGAGAGGAACCAGACTCAAAAGGGGAACCCATCCTCATTTGGGTGACATCAAGAGTTTCATCATGATCTGAGATGGGTAAGGGGGTGGAGTTTCCAGGAAACCAGTTAATATCAGAGTGCCAAACATAATGTTAATCATGCTACATTATTATTTTAAATGGCTGGTTGTTTTAAGGCTTGTTTTGTGTCATCTATGGTTCAGTCATACCTCATGGTGACGTACTCAGACGTTAACGTGTGTAGCTCTGTTGCAAACTGAAAGCCAGGTCTGTCACAGTTGTTGCGCCACCCGAGAACATGCTGTATGAATTTCTATCATTTGAATGTGCATTGGCATGACTGCTTGTTTACCAAATGTTTGGTTTGCTACAGGCAACGTGCTCCCTACACATCATTCCCTACCCACTCACTATATCTCTAATACTTCAGCACTCATCCCATCATGCCATAAACCGCAAGCTTTTAAAAGCCTTGAGGATGTAGGACAGCCCAACTGGTGTCAGAGATATAAAACTCCATCTCTCGCTAAGTGCTCTACACAACATGATAGGCTCCTCTTGCTTAGGATTGTGAAGCAGAGATAACTTAGTCTTCAGCAGCAATAAAGATTGATCACGAAACCCTCGGCCTTGGAGGTGAATCAGTCAAAACTACTTTATCAGGTCGTTAGTGGACATTGCGCACGGTGGAAGCCGAACGGTGTTCAGGACGTTGTAACCGTTAATGTTAATCAAACGGAGGAGTCTCTGTAACTTCAAGCTCGTGTTTTTTTATTTTTCTCTCCAGATGGATGTGAGATCCGTAAGTGTAATTTATTTGAACATTTCCATGAAAGCAAGCACTTGAGAAGTGGCCTCGTCTTCATGCTGTAAAAGGGATAAGGATGAATTCTTTAAAGTCAGGCGATGTGAAGATTTAAAACCCTTCACCAGGGGCCGAGATTGAACGAAACGCTTTCTCAGCCAATTTAAATACAGTCCCTGGAGCTTTTCACCCTGCTCTCTCAGACAGCTTAAAGGGGAAATGACTTGTATATGCTTTATGAACACGAACATTCAGCCTTTCCTTTTTGTGACCACCGGGACTATACACACTTGGATCTGCAAAGCAAATGGGCACTTCAGAGGCCAAACGAAATAAATTGTGTGCGTGTATGCAAGTGTGTGTGTGTAAAGGTCAACTGGATAGGTACAAAAGCATTTCATTGCTAGGAAGAAGATCTTGGGGAAAAAAAAGGCTATATTGCATTAGCCATTCAGGACCTATCATGACATATATATGACAGAGAGAAGAGTGTAGCAGGAGACACACAACACCTCATCATTTATTGTAGCACAGTTGTGATGTGACAAGACTTTTTTTTAGCATTAACTTACGTGTATGTCAAAATCAAGTCCCGATTAAATGCATTACTAATCATGACCATACAGATCATACACTTTATCAAAGGCATATATGCTTTTAAATAATGATTTCACACATGACTTTAAGAGTATTATACAGTATGTGATTATAGTATGGTGCAGTAGGGTGGAGAGCAGTTTATTAATCTCCCAGGGGAAATATTGGTGCCAAAAAATATAGAAGAGCATCAAGGAGGACTAAAACTGTGAAGTTTACAGTTCACAGTTCAGTTTACTTTAAAGATGGTATGCTAGACATTTTTTTATAGGAAAATGCTAATCTGGGAAATTATGGGAAGATATGTAATGTTTAGGACGTTATGAGAAGTTCTGGGTAATTATGGGAAGGTATAGAAAGGCTATGGGAAGTTATGGGAAAATATGAGAAGGTATGGGAAGTTATGAGAAGTTATGGGAAATAAGTTACCCGAAGGTACAATTACACTATACTTGGCACTAATGTAACATTTTAACTCATCTTAGCAATTATAGATTAGCAGAAATGTACAATTTACAGCCCATTTTCCTACGCATTAGTCAGTGTTAGTTTTCCTGCCCATTAGTCTGTGTGGGTCCAAATCAGAAATAATTTGATACTTTTGGTGTGTCTGCTATTTGGACCAGTATTACTGTGCATAATTAAAAGGAGTGAGAAGCCTTGGGTGGTGGAAGTCCTCCAAAATGCTTTCATTCATATGATTAGCAATAAATGATAAAAGATAGATTCATTATAACAATTTGCTCATAAAAATAAAAAATTGGCAGTATTAAATAAATGACTAGATAATTATATACAGGTAAATAGCTCGTATTGTCTGCATTCAACATGTTTATCGATCCTAATTTCCAGGAGCACTGGCATTTATGCAGCACTACGGATCCGTGCTATGGCTCAGTTTGAGTTGGGTCAGTTCAGTTCTAGACTCTCTCAAAAGCTTTAATGTTCACATTCACATTGTGAATGGTTGTTCAGACTGAACAAAACTATGCAAAATTATGCATCATTGATAATAGATTGTGCATGTAAACATCTATAGGGTCTATATAGATGTCTGTAAGAACTATAAGTAACCTTAACAGATAAGCTTCAGCATTTCCCTCCCTGTCGGTGATTGTCTTCACAAAATCCAGTATAGCCATTAAAGCGAACAATACAACAATCACACCTTATTAATATGTGGTTGCAATATATTACCCAAGTCACTTCACTTAATGATGTCGGTTTACATTGTATTACAGTATGTCATGGCCACAAATTTATTTAAGTAAGGCTGCCACCAGAGGGGTCTCAGAATTAAAAAGATACAGACCACAGAAAGCATTGCATCCCGTGTGCACAGTCTCAACATGTATTAAACAATTCAGTCACTTATTTAAGGGAGAGTGGTGGCTCCAGCGGTTAAGACGCTGGGTTGCCAATCGGAAGGTCTGGGGTTCAAGCCCCAGTATCGCCAAGCTGCCACTCTTGGGCCCTTGAGCAAGGCCCTTAACCCTCTATGCTCCGGGGGTCCCTTACGAGGGAAATATCAAGGTCCGTGACGTCGGAGTGACGTGGGGCCGCCTTCCCGTGGGCTCACCACCAGCAGGGGGGACCGTAAGGGACGGTGCTGTGAGGATTGGGCAGCGATCGAAGGCGGGGGCCTGCTTAGACTGCTGCCCCCGCGACCCGGATTACGGATAAGCGGGAGAAAATGAATGAATGAATGAATGTCACTTATTTAAAACTCAAAGTGCAGACCTGAAGAGTGAAGAGAATTCGAGTGCTGGAAAGTTGAGGTTACAACTTAAGGGTGGACTTTTGTTCCCTTCCTAGACTTGTTAGAATTCCAAGGTTGTCCAACAGATCCAGACCAAGTCCCCCTCCGGATTTTTATCCTCCGCTGTCAGAATCATTATTAAATCAGGAAAAAAAAAACTATGTGCATCCGGGGCAATCTCAAAACCTTCTTCAAAGATAAACAAGAAGCTTCTCTTGTATCTCATAAATAAAAATGAAGGAAGTAGAATGGTGTGCACATAAAAGCAATGCTCCTTTTATTTATTTATTTATATATTTTTCCAAGAAGAATTGGGCTGGGCAAGATAGGAATGAATGACCGTTGTTCATGCGAAATATAACAATGAAAGCAACAGCAGGAGGTCATGAGGACCGAGCAGGGATGTGGAGGACCTCAAGCCTTCGGCGCTTGCTGCATGCCAATTGTGTCAGCCCCAAAAACATGAATATCAAAGCGGGCTGCTTGATGGACAACTAAGACACAAGAGGCCTCTCCAGCAATAATGAGGCTGGTGAAAAAGGAACGGGGGCAGGAAGAGTGATGGCAAGGAAATGATGGCCGACACATCCCCTGCAAGATCAAGAACAGGGATAGGGGGGAGGAGAAGGACCTGAGCTGCGTTCTGATTTAGAAGCTGCATACTGCATGGCTAAGCAGCGAGACTCAGACAGTGTCTTATTTATGGACAGGCGTGAGATCGTCTTGTTTTATTCGCATCCACCTTTAGTAAATCCACATCTCTATTAGGACATCATCCTTTAGGCTGTAAACCTTCTCGACCTCGGTAAAGTGAGGGCCAATGATATAGATGGCAGCTTATAATATACCACTTAGTGAGATATGATTTCACCATCTTTTCCTTTTGGTGATAATTAATGTCAAAGTCGCTAGATGCACCATGACACGATGCCCGACTGGTGTTAAAAGGACGTCATAAAAATAGAACCAACAGATTTGCATTAGTAATACCCACAGATCATAGTGACAGGGTACCTGAGCATGAGCATTAAGACCATCCTTTTATCATTCAGTGGTGAAATATGTTTGAGCAAACATGGCCTTTAAATTCATATCCTGGGCCTCCTGGAAAGCCACATGGAACATATCACAGCAAGAACATATACTGTATTGGCAAAAGTATTGGGTCACCTGGTCATGGTATGTGTTATTTGAGCATTGCATTGCACGTTTAGTTCCAATTAGCTCTTATAATTCCCTCCACTCTTCTGATCTCATTCCTACTGAAAACCTTTTGGATGAATTCGAATGCTGACTGCACCCCAGGTCTCCTCACCCTACATCAGTATCTGCCTTTCATAATACTTTTGTGACTGATAAACACAAATATCCATAAGCACACTCCAAAATCTAGTGGAACATCTTTCCAGAAGAGTAGAGGGAAATATAAGAGCAAATTGAGACTAAATGTGGAATGCAATGCTAAAAAAAAACACATACTATACTTATGTCCAGGTGACCCCAAACAAAAATAGTTATTACAATCAATTGTTTGTGTATTAAATATTTATACATTTGAATACTTAACAAAAACAAAATTTCTGTTCAGAATAATACATTTTCTTTCAGTATTTAATGCAATTTTTTATAACATTCCTCTGAAATAAGCTTCAAAATTCAGCTAACAATAAATATAATTTAATTTCATAGATGCTGATCTTCTAGTAACAGGTTTGTCATTGTATTAGTTAAATTAATAATTGTATCCATTGTATAATTATAATAATCGTGATTTCTTTCGCTATTAACTCCTGGTTTTGTTTCTGTTGTAGTTTTGCCTTCACTTGTCAGTTACACTGTATGTTGCCTAACTGTGTTCACCTGTACAATGTTATGTCGATAAGTTTATTTGACCTCATATACTGTCCTGTTTATTTGTTTCACTACAGAATCGTATTATGCGTTTGTATTATCAACAGTATTATTATGTATTATCCTGTTCTTCCGTGCTTTTTGACTCATGTTCGTGTTTTCCTTTCTGATCTTGCATTAACCCTGTTTTACATTTCCTGCCTGTGCTCTGACCCCTGCTATGAACTTTGATTACGATTA